>NC_056062.1:33473257-33776287 GCF_016772045.2 Ovis aries | reverse complement strand
GATGCCAGGAAGACATTCCCATAAAACAGATTGCATGTCACCTACTGCTTCCAAATGTGATAGAGCACTCTTAGAAAATGACGGACGAAATTAAAATGACAGCAAAATAGAAAAACTCAGGAATAACATAAAATATGTCGGACAGAATTGGAAATAAAAAACAAAGACGAAGAAAAAAAATTAAAAGGAACACAAAAAACAAATAAACAGGATGGAAAAGTGGCTAACAGGGAAGATAAAATGAATATAGGGTCAACTGTAAAACTTTCTAAGAAGAGGGGTTAAGAGACAACCAGTTCTGAAGATTATGGAATAATGCACTGAACAATTTGACAAAATGTATGAAATATTGACTTTGAGGCGTTAGACAAAAGAGCGCACCACTGTATCCCCAGGGAAAGGAAAGAGACAAGGTCAGTTCAGCAGTAGCTCCAAGTTCAGGTTTCATCTGCAGGATGGGGAGGAGGGCTCCTGAGGGAGATTTCTGACCTTGCTAACCTCAGAGGCACAGCTCTAATTTCAGGGAGGGCGGGTCACCTGGAACAGAGCGGGGGCGCTTCACAGGGGCACAGAGACCCAGAGATCTGCAGAGGGCTTCCCACAGTTCTTCAGCTCAGAATTGATCTGTGTTTGCATGAGAGGAAATTGGTTGAGGCTGGGGAGAGAACCACCACCAACTGGTGGAGAGACAACGTCTAGAGTCCTCACAGTGCAGAGTGGATAAACCTTCTAAGGCTATGTTACCTGGGTGAACATGACCAATCTTGAAAACAAACCTAAAAAGAGATCCAATCAATTCAAACTGACTTAACTACTTGCCCAAGCCTGGAGTGCTGCAATCCGTGGGGTCACAAAGAGTCAGACATGACTGAGCACGCACCAATCACCAGTGGAAGATATAAAGACAAACTTCTAAATAAGAAAAGTATAGTGTCTGAAATTAAAAAAAAAAAACAAAAACCCTTGGGTGAGATTAATGGAAGATTTGTTGATGCAAAACTAAAGAGCAAAATACTTGAATTCATAGCAATAGACATTATCAAAGTTTTCCCTCTCCCAAAAAAGAATTTAAAAATTGAACAGAGTGGTACAGATCTGTGAGACAGTATTAGGTAGTCACACATGGGCAGAGTTGGTTTTCCAGAGACAGGATATATATCCAACAAATTTGATGAACAAGAGTAGAATAAACATAAACAAAACTAACAAAAGCAGGATGAAATTACTGAAAACTTGTGAGAGGCAGCCATAAAGAAAACCAGAGGGAAAAATACTCATTAAATACAGAAGGATAAGGATAGTAGATGATCTCTGTTAAGAAAAACTGTAAGAACAAAATAAAGATATATTTTGAATTTACTGAAAAAAAAAACTAAACTAAAATTCTCTATTCACCAAAGATGATTTTCAAAGGAAAGGCAAAATAAAACATTTTTAGACATACAAAAGCTGGGAGATTTTGTCATCAGGAGACCTACACTGAAAGGCATATTCAGGAAGTCTTTCAGGCTGAAGCAAAATTATATAAGAAGGAAATTAAAATCTTCATGAAGGAATGAAACTGGATAAAGTATAACTAAGTTTAATGACTTTCCTCACTTATTAATCTTGAAACATATTTATTAACTTTTTATATTAAGAAAACACTCAGTGTAGCATGGGGCTTACAGAATACGTAGAAGTAAACTATCTAAGACAGTAGCACAGAGAGTGGGATGGATGGATTGAAGCATATTGTTGTAAACTTCTTATATAATATGTGAAGTAGTATAAGATTAATTAGTTAAAGATGGGTTATATTAAAAGTGTAGATCAACCAATAAAAGAGAGAAAAAGAAAAACTGATAAAACTGATAGTAAAGAGAAACTAGAAACAGTTTAAAAAAGCTTAATCTAAGAGATAATAGATACAGAAGGGGAAAAAAGGGGGAAAGTACATGTAAGACAACTAGAAAAGAATATTGAGATGGTAGATTTGCACTTATTATCAATACTCACATTAACTATAGATAGTTTAAGTGGCGAAATTAGAAACCAGAGGTTGTTGGATTGGCTGGAATGAAGCTCCAAACAATACTGTGAAACAGAAATCTAAATAGTGATTCAAAAATAGACGGAAAGTGGAAGACTAAAAGTACATGAAAAAGAGACACTATGCAAAAACTAAGCCAAAAATATAAATAGATAAAATAGTTGAATGGCTTATATGACCACAAGGAAAATTAGACTTCAGGGAATTGAATATTAAAATGGATAAAAGAAAGTCATTCTGTAATAATGAAAGGATTAACTGGCTGAGAGGATGAGAAGATGTGACCATCCTAAATTGTAGTCACTTTTTAAGCTTGAAGGAGTTTACACAAAATCTGGAAATGTGAAGAGAGAAAAGTCCTCAGATATATTTGGAGATTTCAACATTCTCCTCTCAGTAATTGATAGAATGAGTTGTATTTCTATATATTAGCAATAAACAATAGGATGTACTTATTTAAATATTTAGTTTGTGATGCACTCACAAAAATATAAAAAGTGAAATATTTAAATAAAAGGAACAAAAGGATAAATTGGGCTTCCTTAAAATTAAAAATCTTTTTATATTCAAAAGACACATCTAAGAAAATGACTTATTTTCTGGGCTATGCAGTTTGGTTTCCTTTGTAGTTATTGTACAGAGGATATATCTTTTTCTGTTTTCCCTTTCTGACAAATTATCCCAATTAAATTCCTTCCTCACTTTCACACCTTGAGTCTGCTGTTGTCTTTCTAGAGCTGGGTCGGCAGACTTTCTCTGTAAGGATCCAGAGTGAATATTTCAACCTTGTGAACTAAGTAGGCTATGTTACTGCTGCTCAGCTTCCCTGGTGGCTCAGACAGTAAAACATCTGCCTGCAATGCAGGCAACACGGGTTAACTCCTGAGTCGGGAAGATCCTGTGGAGAAGAGAGTGGTGACCCACTTCAGTATTTTTGCCTGGAGAAGCCCATGGACAGAGGGACCTGGTGAGCTAACAGTCCACAGGGTCGCAAAGAGTGGAGCGTAACCGAGTGACTAACACTTTCTTTTTTCATTCAACTCTACCACTGCAGCACAAAAACCTCCTTGGATTACAGGTAAATGAATGGACTTGACAGTGTTTCAATAAAACTTTATTTACCCCAATCTGTCAGCAGGTCTGACTGGACCCACAGCTTCAGTTTGCCAGTCTGGGGCTAGACCAGTCCTGTCCAATAGAAAGAACATGTTGGCTGTAAAAGCACCCTGCATGCATGCTTTTAAATCTCCTCCTTGCCACCTAAGCTTTAAAAGTGACATTACTTTTGATATATTTTATTCGATCTACATATAAAGATTTTAATATATAGTTGACACAAAGCATTATTAATAAGATATTTGACATCCTTGATTTCATACTAGAACATTCAAATTCCAGTGTATAATTTGTATTATGGCACATCTCAATTGGGCCCAGTGCAGTTCAGTTCAGTTCAGTCGTTCAGTCGTGTCTGACTCTTTGCAATCCCGTGAACTGCAGCACGCCAGGCCTCCCCGTTCATCACCAACTCCTGGAGTTCACTCAAACTCCATTGAGCCAGTGATGCCATCCAGCCATCTCATCCTCTGTCGTCCCCTTCTCCTCCTGCCCTCAGTCCCTCCCAGCATCAGGGTCTTTTCCAATGAGTCAGCTCTTCGCATGAGGTGGCCAAAGTACTGGAGTTTCAGCTTCAGCAGACTCGAGTTAATTGCCCAGTAGCCCCAGGGAGCTACCAGCTTCAGTTGAACAGCATCCCCTCCCTCCCCCGAAACAACAACAACAACAAAAAAATCGAAGTTTTCCACCACTCAGAATAGAGGGTGCTGCTGAAAGAGACTTGCACAGTTCCAGAGGAGAGGTGGGGAAAACTGTTTTATCTTTGGCTCATGTTTTTCTTTCCTGGGATTATTTGTTCACTATGTGTGTGCTCAGTTGCTCAGTTGTGTCTGACCCTCTGTGACCCTCTGTAGCCCGCCAGGCTCTTCTGTCCATGGGATTCTCCAAGCAAGAACACTGGAGTGGGTTGCCATTTTCTCCTCCAGGGGATCTTCCCGCCCCAGGGAATCAATTCTAGTCTCTTGTGTCTCCTGCATTGGCAGGCAGACTCTTTTCCATTAGTGCCCCCTGGGACATATGAAGAACATTAGTTTTATTGGTATAGTTTAGTTGTTGATTTTACAAATAATTTAGATTCCTCGTTAACCTTGTTTTCTGAAGGTCTCTTCTGCTTTCTGCTGACAGCTGAATCCATGGAGGTAAAGCCTTTCTCTCTTTCTCTGCACTTCGAAATGTGAGTTACACATTTAGTCTATTTCAGTACCATTTTGGGGGGAAGTCCACAGAGATTTCAGTGTTCAGTAAGCTAAAAATGAGAAAATAATGGAGTGCTTATTTTTAAAATGCAAGTACAGTAATATATTTGGATATAGCAGAATTACATACAGATATATGTAAAGCAGCAACACAAAATAAAAATAATTTGAGTTTATGCTTTTTTTCTAATTAGGATTTGCAACATCTATTACTTGCAGTTGAGGAAACTTCATTCTGAAATTCCTATGGTAATGAGGAGACTTAAGTAGCCTCTACGGGAAAAGGTTAATGAAACAGTTAATACAGGATAGAAAAGAGCAGAGATAAATTAAGTTGTATTCAAGAGCATTGTGTTTGGGGGAAATCGCCCTGTATTTTCACTAAGGATAGAGCTGAGAAGAATTAGCTTAAACTGTAATAGAAGCAATTTAGCCTAGACATTACAAAGAAACTTTTTTCAGCATGAGGGCTGCAAAAGGAAGTGTTACCAGGGGAGTCCTTGGCATTTCATTTTCTCAAATATGTATGTTTTAAAGGAAAGAGTAAACAGATAATAATTTGAGAGCATTACTGGGGTATAATTTTTCCCTAAAGTGCAAGGAGGTAATAGACAAACAATAGCTCTCTATTCCTCTCATACCTTTAATCTTCTGTTCATTTAGAGACATAAGCATTCTCTCAAATGAAAAGAAACACAGCGAGGTGCTGAAAAGCTACAAAAATGTGCTGAGACGTGAGGACAGAAGACTTGTGTGGTTATTATCACATTTAGGTTGTTGTATTTTATTTTAATATTTTAATAAGCACAGTGGTAAAGAATCTGCCTGCAATGCAGGAACATGAGTTCCCTGGGTTGGGAAGATCCCCTGGAGGAGGAAACGGCAACTCACTCCAGTATTCTTGCCTGGGAAATACCATGGACTGAGGAGCCTGGCAGGCTACAGGCTGTGGGGTTGCAAAGAGTCAGACATGACTCAGTGATCATAGCACACAGCACAATAAGAAGTATCCCCAAACTCTATTTTGTCATTATTTTTTTTTCAACCTTGAAAGTCTACAAAGCTTCTTTTCAACTCCAAAGGTAATTTTATTTTTCTAAGTGTCCGTTTCTAGTGTTTATTCAAAACTTGAATGGGCCCCTCAGTTGATTCTTTTACCTTCCTTTATATGGTTTCCCATTTTTCTACAAATATATCAAAGTGATCAATTTTAAATTTTAAATAATTTAAACATCATTTCTGTTATGTGGACAGTTGTATGGCATGTAGGTGTTGACAGTCACATTGCTTCCTTCAAAGGGGACCAAGCTGGAAGTGGGTTTGGATAGTGAGAGAGAACCTAGCATAGGGCTCAAGCCAAGCAGAAGTCACCACTGGCTAAATTCTAGGTTCACCTGCTCTCCTCTCGATTTATCACCCTCCTTGCCATTCTTTCTTCTGCTTTTAAATCTCTCTAGTGAAATTTTCGTTTCCATTATTGTACTTTTGAACTTTAGAATTTGTATTTGGTTCCCTATTACGAATTCTATCTCTATTCATACTCTCAGTTTGCTAAGACATCATTATCTTGGTTTCCTTTGGTTCTTTATCTATGGTTCCCATAGCTTTTGGTCATATATAAAGCAGTGGATTTAATGTCTTTGTTAGTAAGTCCATGTTGTCCTCTTAAAACATAATTTCTGTTCTTTTCTTTCTTCTGAGTGGGATATCGTTTACATTTCTTTTAATGTCTCATAATTTTGTGTTGAAACCTGAATATTTTGAATAGTATATGATAAATCTGGAGATCAAATTGCTAGCCTCCTTCAGTTTTGTTGTTTATTCTTTGCTACAATTGTAGCTGCTTGTGGTTTGACGGCTCTCTACACTATTTTTTTAAAGCTTGTATTCTTTGTAATGTGTGGTCTCTGAAGTCTCTTCTTTAGATTATGGCAAGCTATTGGCTTGACACAGAATCCCTTACATGTTTAGAGCCACAGAAAGGAAAGAAGAAAGCTGTAGTACCAGGGTTTGCTGATAGGCTCTGTGCTATGGCACTCCTTCAGTGCTTGGCCAGTCTGTTTACTTCCCTTCATTAGCCTGCACTCTGCTTATACTGAGTCTAACAATCAGCGAAAGGGGAAAGCCTCAGCTTCTCCCTTTCCTCCCGAGCAGGACCTTCCCCTGGGTCTGGGGCTGGCTTTCTAGGTACCCTATTATATGCTGGAGAGTTCTGAAGTCCTTATTCCCTGAATTAACTCTCTCCTTGGCTTTCCCTCCAAGGCTCTTTGGCCTGTCTATTTATGTCCCAACTGTAATCTTTCATCCCAAGCAGCAGTGGCTTGTTAATTTCAATGTTGCCAAGCGATGCTATTCACTTAGGGACTCTCACTCCCCAAGAGAATTCAAATTAGGCTAAACAGACACAAATGTTTTGTGTCAATCAGGAAACCCTCAGACCAGCTTAAGAGACAACGCAGTTCCTTGAGAACAAAGCCCACTTTGCTCCCTCCATGACCAGACCACCATGCTGGGAACACGGCTACCATCTTTGCCACCACCCAGACAGGGGAAGTGACACAACTAAGTTCAAAGGCCACAGAGCCTTCCTACTGTGCGTAAGTCAGCTTTGTCCTGATGAAATGTTCGTTGCATTCCTATATATTTTTTACTATTCTCCAGAGTCCTAATCAACTTCATGGCAAATAGATGGGGAAACAGTGGAAGCAGTGGCTGACTTTATTTTTCTGGGCTCCAAAATCACTGCAGATGGTAATTGCAGCCATGAAATTAAAAGATACTTGTTCCTAGGAAGGAAAGTTATGACCAAGTTATAGCATATAACTATGTCTAGTTATATGCTAGACAGCATATTAAAAAGCAGAGACATTACTTTGCCAACAAAGGTCCATCTAGTCAGGGCTATGGTTTTCCAGTAGTCATGTATGGATGTGAGAGTTGTACTATAAAGAAAGCTGAATGCCGAAGAATTGATGCTTTTGAACTGTGGTATTGTAGAAGACTCTCAAGAGTCCCTTGGACTGCAAGGAGATCCAACCAGTCCATCCTAAAGGAGATCAGTCCTGGGTGTTCATTGGAGGGACTGATGTTGAAGCTGAAACTCCAATACTTTGGCCACCTGATGCGAAGAGCTGACTCATTGGAAACACCCCGATGCTGGGAAAGATTGAGGGCAGGAGGTGAAGGGGACAACAGAGGATGAGATGGTTGGATGGCATCACCAACACAATGGACATGGGTTTTGGTGGACTCCGGGAGTTGGTGATGGACAGGGAGGCCTGGCGTGCTGCGGTTCATGGGGTCGTAGATTCAGACACGACTGAGCAACTGAACTGAACTGAACTGAGAGTTCTGATGAACTTGATTCTGACAGATTTAGCTTTTTTTTTTTTTTTTTTTTGCCCCCACAGCATTCTGTTGAGGGCCAGACCCTCAGAGCTCCCTACAAGGCCGATTTAACTGAAATGACCATTCTTGCCTAGTTCCTCACTTTAGTGGTGCATTAAATAAATAAACACAATGCTGGGTTTTAGGCTAAGAGTATATTTTTTGTGTATTATAATAAAAAAGATACACGGATTCCTATTTCATATACCTTTTAGTTATCTTTTCAGGGTGGTGTTTTGTCAAATGTTTTCTGTACAAGTAAATAGGTCATCACATTCTTTTCATATTAAGATTTATGCATATAAACATATGAATGTATATCTTAATTAGAATCACCCTTTCGCTCCTAGAATCAATCCCATTTAGTTATTATGTATTACTGTTTTAGTGTACAGTGTAAATATTTACTTAAAAATTTTGTTTTTAATTTCTCTTGGCCATACCACTTGGCATGCAACATCTTAGTTCCCCAACTGGAGTCGAACCTGTGCCCCTGCAGTAGGAGTTTGGAGTCTTAACCACTGGGCTGCCAGGGAAGTCCCTGTTGGTTTCTATTTTATTTGTGACTTGTATATTGATATTTAAAGTCAACTAGGTTCAGAGTTGTCTTTTGTGCACAATTTTATGATACAGTTATATTTCTGTTTCTTAGAAAGAAGCTGTTATTTTCCCTTTCCTTTCTTTGCTCTGGGGCAGCTTAAATAGCCCTAGCATTATGTGACATGTGCCAGTGCCTTAAAACGTTACTACTGAAGTTTAATGTTATGGGTTCTAGTAGAATTACCTGGAGATGTTAAAAAAGCATTTTCTCTTGAAGTTTAATTTTTTTGGGCCACTGCAATAAAATGAAGCCAAATAAACCAAACACATTATTTGGTATTTTGGTGTTAAGAAAGGATTAATCGTCTACCAAAGTTAAGTTTAAAATTATCATTAACATAGTTCTACCTATCCCCATCTTTGCCTACGATGCTCCCTGACATATTTAAATGGAGAAATAGATAATATAATTTAACTCTTGTCTTTCAGGATGAAAATGGATCACATGCAATGGGTGTACAATTTCATTATCTGAATAAGAACTCCCTTCGATTTACAGGTGTGAACATAAATGTTAATCTTTCATTTATCTTCAATAAGACTGTTAATTAACTATTTCACACTTCTTCAGCTGCTTTTATCAAAATGTCATAGGCTAGAATTCCTGAGGCAGTGTTTCAGACAGTAAGCAAATTATTAGGGAAAGTACTATGTTTGCATCTTATATTTAAAGAGAGAATGTGCTAAAAATACATAATTTTGGAATATGTAAATTTAAAGGATAAATTCTTAATATTTTTCAGTGGAAGAAAAATTATGTATGAATTATGAATTATTCATAAAAATATGGCCTGAGTTGAAGAGGAAAATTGTATACACACTTTTTAAAGAAATAATATATAGTATAAAATTATTTTAATAAGACTAAACATTTAAATTGTTTAATTTTTCTAGCATAATTTTCTTCCAGATAATGATGGATATGTATTCTTTGAATGGCTGCATTTTACGTACTTCATAAAGAAACAAAATCCCTTTCTCAGGAAAAGTCAGAGCGAGTGATATATTCACGTACCTTCAAAATGACCTCTTTTTACTGGAAATGTCATTAGATCTTTCAGAAAGGACTTACAAATTATTGATGTGTGTGTGTTAAGTCGCTCTAGTCATATCTGACTCTTTGCAACCCTATGGACTGTAGTCCACCATGCTCCTCTGTCCATGGGATTCTCCAGGTAAGAATACTGGAGTGGGTTGCCATGCCCTCCCCCAGGGGATCTTTCTGACCCAAGGATCAAATCAGTGTCTCTTATGTCTCTTGCACTGGCAGGCAGGTTCTTTACCAATAGCGCCACCTGGGAAACTCAAAATTATTGATCCAATATCATAAACTAACAGGGCAAATCACTATCACAAACTGTGGAGACAAATGAGCACAGAGAGAGAAAGATTAGTTCACCTGGAGCAGACGTCCTTGGAGGTCTAAACTAACAGGGGTGCCGAGGTGGTAGTTTTGATAAATTTCCCCAGAATGAATGTGAACTAGGATGAGCGTGAGAAGCTCCTGAAGACTACCATCTAGGTGAGGGGTCTGCTTCCTGGGCTCTATCTCCAGGATCCCCATCAGGTTCTTCACATGGGATCCTCTTCATGCCTCTTACATTGCAGAGAAGGGAAAATATAACCACTAGAAAAACACAGAGGCTTCTCTGAAGACCTACACTGTAGGGGGGGAAGTACCAGAGTCCAACTGTGAAATGTTCTGCCATTTCTGGGAAGGAATCCCTCCTCATCTTGCCCTCCTTTGCCTTCCTGGGTCACATGGAGCAGGTAAGCCTCTAGCCAGCAGAGGTAAATGATTCATAGAAATGTATTAAGAATCCAGTGGGCAGGATAGGGAGTAGAATTCTGAGGGGGTAAAGAGACCGTTTTACTGGTGAAGCACTCAAGAAGGTCAGAGCGTGATATCAGCCAAATTAAACTCGAAGGCTTACCTGGGACATTATATAAAGTCCCCTGCCACAACCTTACCAAAACATACAGGAGGAAAGCCTACATGTGCATGCATGCTAAGTTGCTTCAGTCATGTCTAACTTTATGCAGTCCCATGGACTGTAATCTACCAGGCTCCTCTGTCCATGGGATTCTCCAGGCAAGAATGCTAGAGTGGGTTGCCATGCCCTCCTCCAGGGGATCTTCCAGACCCAGGAATCCAACCCATGTCTCCTGCATTGCAGGTGGATTCTTTACCCACTGAGCCACCTGGGAAGCCCACGAAAGCCTACAGTCCAGAACAAAGACAAAAACAAGGATGATAGAAATTTGAAGACTCTTGCATCTATACCTAAAAAGATAGGTATCGCCCAACTCTTGGCCAAATCAATGTGAATACTTACACTAAGGGCCTGTCTACCTTAATTCTACTACCTATATAACATTGCATATTGATAATGAAAATTATAAGGCAGCCAAAAGGCGAGAGAAAACAGTCTGAAGAAACAAAGCAGTCATCGGAACTAGATTCAAATATAAAACAGATATTGTGAATTATCTAATAGACAATGTAAATAACAATTATTAATATTTTAATGGGATTCTCTGGTGGCTCAGATGGTAAAGAATCTTCCTGCAATACAGGAGACTCAAGTTTAATCCCTGAGTTGGAAAGATCCCCTGGAGAAGGGAATGGCAACCCACTCCAGTATTCTTGTCTGGAGAATCCCCATGGACAGAGGAGCCTGGAGGGCTAAAGAGAAAAGCAGAAACCATAAAAGATCAGATAGATAATATAAGCAGATAAGTGGAAATGCTAAGAAAAAAGAAAATGGTAGAAAATGAGAATGATAGGATCATAAATGAAGAATATCTTGAGTTAGCTCATTTATAGACTGAACAGCACCAAGGAAGGAGTCAGTGTTCCTGAAGACGTGTTAATTGAAACTGAAATGCAAAGAGAAAAGGAAAGTAAAACAAAAAGGGATATCCAGGGGATACGGGACACTCAGGTCTATGAAATTACAGTATGAGAAGAATGTGAGAACAGAGCAAAAGAAATATTTGAAATAATGGCTGAGAAATATCCAAAATAAATGCCAAGAGATTCTTAGACATGACTGCAAAAGCAGATAAGTCTAACTATCAAAGCTGAAAACTTTGTGTATCAGAAGACATTACCAAGAAAGTGAAAAGACAGCCTACAGAATGGGAGAATATTTGCAGCTCTGATACCTGATAAGGACTTCCCCATGGCTCAGATAGGAAAGAATCTGTGTGCAATGTGGGAGACCTGGGTTTGATCCCTGGGTTGGGAAGATCCTCTGGAGGAGAGCATGGCTACCCACTCCAGTATTCTAGATGGAGAATCCCCATGGACAGAGGAACCTGGTGGGCTACAGTCCATGGAGTCATGACTGAGTGATTAAGTACATTAAGTATTTTTACAACAAATAAAAACAAATCAAAAAAATTATAGGAAGATGTGCAAAGGACTTGAAAAATATTTTTTCAAAGAATATATGCAACTGTCTAACATGCACACAAAAGCATACTCAACATCATTATTCCTAAGAGAAATGTGAGTCAAAACCACACTGGGACACCATTCCACATCCTCTGGGATCCTCTAATACCTATTAAAAAAAAAAAAACAGGAAATGATAGGTTTGAGTGAGCTAAGGAAAAAGTGGAATCTTCATAAAAAATTGCAGGGAATGTAAAATTTCCAGCCTATGTGGAAATAGTTTGGCAACTCCACAAAAAGTTAAATGTAGAATTAGCACTTGATCCTGTAATTCCACTCTTCAGTATATAACGGAATAGTTGATAAGAGATACTCAAAGCAGTGTACAGATACATGCATGTTCACCGCAGGACTATTCACAACAGCCAAAATGTGAAGACAGACCAAATGCCTTTCAGCTGATGGATGGATAAACAAATGTGGGCTGTGAATACAACGGAATATCATTCAGCCATTGAAGGACTGGGACAAGCTACAGCCCAGATGTGTGTGACAGCATTTTAGGATGCCTGATGTGAAATTCACATTGTGTTGATTCCACGTATGTGAAATAATCATAACAGACTCTTGGAGACAGAATGGAGATGGTTGTTTGCCAAGGACAGAGGTTGGGAAGGGGAGCAAGGAATCAGAAAAATTGCTTACTGGGTAGGGGGCTTTACTCTGGATTGACAGAAATAGTTTGGAACTAGATGGAAGTGATACTTGGACAAGATTGTGATGTACTGAACTGTTCCACTGAAACTCGAAAATAAAAATATGAAATAAAAACAAAATATTAAGCAGTTTTTAGATTTATTAGTATCATTCGGGATATTGGGAAGATAAGCATTACATTAGATTCTTAAACTAGAAGTGAGTCTGGTGTCTAACCAGCTCTTGGATGATTAAAGCACGTTTAGACGATGGGAACTTACTGAGATGCTGGTGCTCGCTAACACTGCCTGAGGGACTGGAAGATTTAAGCCAGAGGCTGAAATCAATTTCAGTGTGTCAATGTCAGAGCTTCTTCTGAAATTTAGTTTTCCGTTAATATAAAAGTAATATTTTGCTATATAGTTTAGACTCATAAACATATGAAAGCAGAGAAAGCCAAGGGGAAAAAGGCTTTAAACTTTAAAGAAGATATGAATACCATCCAAACATTATGCCTGCTTCACATAATGAAAATAGCATTATTTGAAGTTATGTCCCTGCTAGACAGAATGCATTTGCTATTCATATATTTTAAAAACTGTAATTAAAGTCATCTAATGAGGTGTGGTGCTTGAAGCTGTTTTTGAAGCACTTAAAATCAGATGCAAAAACAAGAATTTAAATTGAATCTGCAGTTGGACTCTTTAAAAAGTAAAAATAGATTTTACTGATATAAAAGAATATTCTTAATGCTCTTTCACCAGGCCAGGTGGTGTGTTCCGAATGCTTTATTAGCTTTTCTTCACAATTAGCAGAAGAAAAATTAAAGTCAAGGCACTATTGTCAGGACCTAAAACTATTTGCCTGACTTACATTTTAAAATTAAAGTGCTATTGAATCCTATAGGAAGTCTTATTAGAATGCAAATAAGAGAGGGGTTATATCTGAATACAGAGATGTGAGAAATAGATGCATAGAGGTGGTAAACAGGGTCACTAGAGATGTAAATAGTGAAGAATAGCTACAAAGAGCAGCAATTCAAAGTCCGTACAACCATCTGCAAGTGAAGAGACGAAGAGTAACAGCCAGGGTCTAAACAGTTCGAGAAAGATTCATGACGCTCAAGGACAATGAAAGCCCAGGAGCCCATCTTTCTCCACTGATGGCAGAGATGAGTTCTCTACTCACCTGTATTCTCCACCATTTTCCATCCATTAAGGCCTACAGCTACTCGTGTTCCTTTGCTTTACTCGGTCAATGTAATCAATCCTTCACTGAATAAGTGACTTTGGATACTCTTTTCTTCATGATTGCTTGTCATTTAAGTTCTCCACTGAAAAGTAATTTCTTAGAGCAACATTTCCTGCCCTTCAGCCTGATACAGATCTCATCTTTTGTGACAACCATTATTCTCTGTAGTTTTTTATGGTATTTGATCAGCTGTGAACAAGGTTGTTGTTTTTAGTCGCTAAGTCATGTCTGACTCCTTTGGTACTCCATGGACTGTGGCCCACCAGGCTCCTCTGTCCATGGAATATTCCAGACAAGAATACTGGAGTGGGTTTCCATTTCTTCTCCAGGGGATCCTCCCAACTTAGGGATCGAACCCATGTCTCCTGCCTTGGCAGGGGGATTCTTTACCACTGAGCTACCTGGGAAGCCTGTGAGAAAAGCTGGAAAATGTTAAATCTTAAGGAGAGATGAGCATTGAATAGGTGTGGGAAAAGTGATGTGAAGAAGGCGACTTCTTCAGGGAAGAATATCAGAATATTAGCATAGATGGTGAAAAACCCATCATAGCCTCAGTTTTGCTGAGGTCGTTTTCCTGAAACCAAGAATGGGCAAAGATGAAACCCAAGCCTGTGCCAGTTTCCTACCAAATACCAGACAGTGGGCTGTAACTGAGTCCAGCAAGGTAATGAGAAGGCCAGCGGATTGATACCAGGGCTTCTGAGGTACCAACCGGGCAGTATCAAACACTGGCGCTCAGGGATCTGAGTCTTTCAGATCCTATAGAGCAGGTGGGCAGCCCTGTAAACCAGGGCTCCCCACCCTGTGAGACCTTATGCCTGATGACCTGAGGCGGAGCTGATGCAATAATAATAGAAATAAAGTGCACCATGAATGCACTTGAATCATCACTTGAAACCATTCCACCACTCCAATCTGTGGAAAAATGCTGTTCTACAAAACCAGTCCCTGGTACCAAAATGTTGGGGACTGTTGCATAGACCATTCCACCTGCTCCAGGTAGGGAAGTCCTGTGGTGGAAGGAGGGGTGGTGAGCAAAGTGGCTCAGATAGACCCCGTAAGACAGTCCTGAGCTCTGATGCCACCATCCCTAACTTTAGCAATGCTGGGTCAGCAGGAGTCAGGTACACAGCTTAGAGTAAAGGCGATGTGACCACCACCAAGGGTGGTTGCAGAAATATGCAGCCTGCTCTTCTGGCCCAGATCCTGCCGGCTTTGGGGTCTCACTGCCAGGTTCCAGGTGGAGTCTCCACAGCTCTGGTCACCATATCTGGTTCATTGCAGGGCATCTTCCCTTAGAAAGAACAGCAGATGCTCTGGTACCAAGGAACAGGGAAGCAAAGAAATACATAGTCTCCAATGATAGATGGTGTAGGCTGGACAAGCAAGGCCAAAGGTCGATGTATGACCTGCATTCTCCCTTCTGCGCCCTGTCATCAAGCCCCATCATGCAGTGTTTCCTCCAAGAGCTGAGCTTGAGCCTTTGAGGCGTTCTGAACCAGGAGGGCTCGCTGGATCTCGAGGCCTTTACTGAGGGCTTTTCAGACTGAAATGTGCTTTAGACTCTTGAGTGAGGTTGAGGAGTTCTAGTTAGAGGTTAATGTTCTATTCATGTCACCAAGGCAGCAGATAAAACCCAAGCAAAGGTGGCTTCCCTGATGGCTCAGTGGCTAAGAATCTGCCTGACAATGCAGGGGACACGGGTTTGATCCCAGATCCAGGAAAATCCCACATGCTGCGGAGCAGCTAAGCCCATGAGCCACAAGCACAGAGCCCACAACACCCTAGAGCCCGTGCTCTGCAGCAAGAGAAGCCACTGCAATGAGAAGTCTGCAGCACAGCTAGAGAGTAGCCCCCACTCGCCACAACTGGAGAAGGCCCCGCACGCGGCAGCGGAGACCCAGTGCAGCCATAAATAAGTACAATAATTAAATCTTAAAAAAAAAAAAAAAAGCAAAGGATATATTTGGAAGGAAAATGCTGGGTGAGGTGTGTTCTAATTTTGTTGTTTATTTCCTTTGTTTGATTTCTGTTGGAATTCTGCAGTTATGAGCAAGGTCAGTTCTATGAGTAGGTATAGATATATAGAGGCTGTTACTGTCATTATAAGGTATGTGGATGAGGTTGGAGAGGGGGCAGTTTAGAGAAGGAAAAATAGATGTACAAGGAAAGCTGAGGAAGGGAGCATGCAGCTCAACGTGGGGCTGCCACAAAGCAGCAGAAACTACATGACCAGGTGGTATTCCTCATGTGACTTGGACTAAGTATATTATATAGTATTAAATGTAATATAGTATTAAATATAAAAATAAAATTTCTGCTTCATAGTTATTTATAGTTTTTTAAATAACACTAAGGGGAGTATAACATTTACCTTTTTAATGTATAAATGACCTTATTATGCTCTAAGTATTTATAGAAAATAGCATGCATAAATATTAAGTTATAAAATTTTCTATATCTGTTGAGTTTTTATATAAACAAAATTGTAATACTCAGCACTAAAGCTAGCCAGTAAACGTCAAAAACTAAAATCAGTTGGTCAGTCAGTTCAGTCGCTCAGTCATGTCCAACTCTCTGCGATCCCATGGACTGCAGCACGCCTGGCCTCCCTGTCCATCACCAACTCCCTGAGTTCACTCAAACTCATGTCCATCAAGTTGGTGATGCCATCCAATCATTTCATCCTCTCTCGTCCCCTTCTCCTCCTGCCTTCAATCTTTCCCAGCATCAGGGTCTTTTCCAATGAATCAGCTCTTCACATCAGGTGGCCAAAGTATTGGAGCTTCATCTTCAGCATCAGTCCTTCCAATGAATATTCAGGATCTCTGCTAGCCACTATATACTTTTATGTGTGCATGTACCATCATTACATCTTTGCATTCTAGTCCCCTGTAATGAAAAGGACATCTTTTTTGGGAGTTAGTTCTAGAAGGTCTTGTAGGTCTTCATAGAACTATTCAACTTCAGCTTCTTCAGCATTACTGGTCAGGGCATAGACTTGGATCGCTGTGATATTGAATGATTTGCCTTGGAAATGAACAGAGATCATTCTATCTTTTTTCTTTTTTCTAATTGCACCCAAGTACTGCATTTTGGACTCTTTTGTTGACTATGATGGCTATTCCATCCCAATTCTAAGGGATTCTTGCCCACAGTAGTGGATATAATGGTCATCTGAGTTAAATTCACTCATTCCAGTCCATTTTAGTTCACTGATTCCTAAAATGTCAGTGTTCACTTTTGACATCTCCTGTTTGACTTCCAATTTGCCTGGATACATGGACCTAACATTCCAGGTTCTTACGCAATATTTCTCTTTGCAGCCTCAGACTTTATTTCTATCACTGGTCACATACACAGCTCGGTGGTGTTTTAGCTTTGGCTCCATCTCTTCATTCTTTCTGGAGTTATTTCTCCTTCTGATCTCCAGTAGTATATTTGGCACCTACTGACCTGGGGAGTTCATCTTTCAGTGTCCTATCTTTACTGTTCATGATGTTCTCAAGGCAAGAATAGTGAAATAGTTTGCCATCCCCTTCTCCAGTGGACCATGTTTTGTCAGAACTCTCCACCATGCCCTACATGGCATGAATTATAGTTTCCTTGAGTTAGACAAGGCTGTGGTCCATGTGATCAGATTGGTTAGTTTTCTGTGATTGTGGTTTTCAATCTGTCTGCCTTCTGATGGAGAAGGATAAGAGGCTTATTGAAGCTTCCTGATGGGAGAGACTGACTGAGGGGGAAGCTGGGTCTTGCTCTGATGGGCGGGACAGTGCTCAGTTCAGTTCAGTTCAGTTGCTCAGTCATGTCCGACTCTTTGCGACCCCAGGAATCGCAGCACGCCAGGCCTCCCTGTCCATCACCAACTCTTGGAGTTTACCCAAACTCATGTCCATCGAGTCAGTGATGCCATCCAGCCATCTCATCCTCTGTCGTCCCCTACTCCTTCTGCCCCTAATCCCTCCCAGCATCAGGGTCTTTTCCAATGAGTCAACTCTTCTCATGAGGTGCCCAAAGTATTGGAGTTTTAGCTTCAGCATCAGTCCTTCCAATGAACACCCAGAACTGATCTCCTTTAGGATGGACTGATTGGATCTCTTTGCAGTCCAAGGGACTCTCAAGAGTCTTCTCCAACACCACAGTTCAAAAGCATCAATTCTTCAGTGCTCAGCTTTCTTCACAGTCCAACTCTCACATCCATACATGACTACTGGAAAAACCATAGCCTTGACTAGACGGACCTTTGTTGGCAAAATAATGTCTCTGCTTTTCAATATGCTATCTAGGTTGGTCATAACTTTTCTTCCAAGGAGTAAGTGTCTTTTAATTTCAGAGATGCAGTCACCATCTGTAGTGATTTTGGAGCCCAAAAAAGTAAAGTCTGACACTGTTTCCACTGTTTCCCCATCTATTTCCCATGAAGTGATGGGATCCGATGCCATGATCTTTGTTTTCTGAATGTTGAGCTTTAAGCCAACTTTTCCTCTCTCCACTTTCACTTTCATCAAGAGGCTTTTTAGTTCCTCTTCACTTTCTGCCATAAAGGTGGTGTCATCTGCATATCTGAGGTTATTGATATTTCTCCTGGCAATCTTGATTCCAGCTTGTGTTTCTTCCAGTCCAGCGTTTCTCATGATGTACTCTGCATAAAAGTTAAATAAGCAGGGTGAGAATATACAGCCTTGACGTACTCCTTTTCCTATTTGCAACCAGTCTGTTGTTCCATGTCCAGTTCTAACTGTTGCTTCCTGATCTGCATATAGGTTTCTCAAGAGGCAGGTCAGGTGGTTTGGTATTCCCATCTCCTTTAGAATTTTCCTCAGTTTATTGTGATCCACACAGTCAAAGGCTTTGGCATAGTCAATAGAGCAGAAATAGATGTTTTTCTGGAACTCTTGCTTTTCAATGATCCAGCGGATGTTGGCAATTTGATCTCTGGTTCCTCTGCCTTTTCTAAAACCAGCTTGAACATCTGGAAGTTCATGGTTCACGTACTGCTGAAGCCTGGCTTGCAGAATTTCGAGCACTTTACTAGCGTGTGAGATGAGTGCAATTGTGCGGTAGTTTGAGCATTCTTTGGCATTGCCTTTCTTTGGAATTGGAATGAAAACTGACCTTTTCCAGTCCTGTGGCCACTGCTGAGTTCTCCAAATTTGCTGGCATATTGAGTGCAGCACTTTCACAGCATCATCTTTCAGGATTTGAAATAGCTCAACTGGAATTCCATCACCTCCACTAGCTTTGTTCATAGTGATGCTTTCTAAGGCCCACTTGACTTCACATCCCAGGATGTCTGGCTCTAGGTGAGTGATTACACCATCATGGTTATCTGGGTCATGAAGATCTTTTTTGTACAGTTCTTCTGTGTATTCCTGCCACCTCTTCTTAATATCTTCTGCTTCTGTTAGCAGAAGCTCAGTAAATCATGCTCAGTAATCAGACCATGTTCAATAAATCTTTAATCCAATTTTCTGTTGATGGGTTGAAATGTGTTCCCTCCCTGTTATTGACCTGGGGCCAAACAATGGTGGAGATAATGGCAACTTCTTTCAAAAGGTCCCAAGCAGGCATTGCTACACTCAGTGCACCCTGAGTGCACACCCCAACCCTGCAGCAGGCCACCACCAACCCACGCCTCTGCCAGAGACTCTTGCACACTCATGGGGAAGTCTGGGTCAGCCTCTTGCGGGGGTCAGTGCTCCTTTCTCCTGGGTCCTAGTGCACACAAGCTTCTGTTTGTGCCTCCAAGAGTCTGTTTCCCCAATCCTGTGTAAATTCTGGCATGGTGGGGTTAATGGCGACCTCCTCCAAGAAAGCTTATGCCATACCCAGGTCTGCTGTACCCAGAGCCCCTGCCCCTGCAGCAGTCCATTGCTTACCTGTACCTCTGCAGGAGACACTCAAACACAGTTCTGTCTCAGTCTCTGTGGGGTCTCTGGGTCCTGGGGCACAAAAGGTTTGTTTGAGCCCTCTGAGCATCTCTGGTGGGTATGGGGTTTGATTTAAAACACGATTTTGACCCTCCCACCATCTTGCTGGGGTTTCTCCTTTGCCCTTGGACCTGGGGTATTCTCCTCAAAGTCACTCCAGCACTGCACAGCTGCAGCTCCAGCGCCTACTGTCTTGCTGGGCTTCTCTGCCCTTGGGCACGGGTTATCTCCTCACAGCTGCTCCAGCACCATGCAGCTGCTGCTCCAGCACTGTGCAGCAGTCCATCTAAGTAAACAGAGCATAGACTGAACACTAAAACTGAAAACTAAAATAATCAAAGAGAATGTTCATTTTCACTGTACTTGGAATACCAAAGAGCTTACTCACTCATGTGTTTTTTTCCTGCCCTGGTTTTCCCATGAATGTTCCAGTACAAGTTATGAATAAGCTGGCTGAAATTTAAAGATTCAATTAAAAATGTCATTTTTACTGAATATTTCAATGTGTTGTGCCATCTGATAAACATATAATGCATATTTTATTTCTTAACATTGAAGTGTTTGCTATTAAGGACTCAACCCGGTTAAAAGATAATAAAAGTGAAAGTGAGATTAAGACTTACTTGCCCAACAAGTAGCCCACAGAGCTACTCCAGGCAAGGTGGCTCTAACATTTATCTGACCCCGATGTGCATGTGAATTACTGATTCAGTATGTCTGAGGTGGAGCCTGAGATCCTGAATCTCCTATGAACCCTCAGTGGTACTGATGCTGCTCATCCAAGAAACAAACTTTGCAAAACAAGATTTCCCTCTAGACTTCCTTTGTTCAAAGATGACAGTGACTACACCTGTGAGACCATGGCATTCCTTAAGTGAGTCACTGTAGTTCTTAAAATAAGAGAAAGAAGGACAATTACATTAACTGTTTAAAACAAAATCATGTAGCATTTGTCCTGTAGGTAGATGCTTATGTTTTCTTTGGGCCCACAGTTTCTATTTGGTCATTGTTCTGCATTTTTACTCTTTTATGGTTCTTTAAAGATTCTCGTATAACTTGTATAACCAAGATCGTCATATAACTTGGACATTGCAAAGCTATATGTGGCATACTTTCTAAATTTCTTTTGGGGACTATCCCCCTTTCTTGCATTGTCTGGTTGTGATAGGCCTTCCGATAGTCACACCTCATTAGCTTGTTTAGTTATTTATCCTTGGGTGTGCTTTTGACTCACTCAGAGAGGATAAAACCTAGAGAACAAAAGTACTCTTGATCAGGGATCACTAATCGATGTTGATGCAATCCTGAAGCAGTCTGTGGTCATTCTCTCGCTCTATACCTCCCCACCTCCTCACATGCCCCGACTCCACCCTGGGAGGAATTGTATAGATAGTAGGGGAACATATGACTGACAGAAAGGGACAATTTCTAACCAAGGATTCAGGTGGGTGAGAGTTAGTTGATACCCCTTTAAATCTCTGAATTCTCTGAAGATGACGTATTCTCAGATCTCCTAGAACCAGTGCATTTTATTGTCTGCTTACTAAAGAATGATTTGGTGTTCCATTGTAGACAAGTGAAAACACACTGGAGTCATTATGTCCATCTGCATCTTAGTTTTAACAACTTCACACTTTTTTGACCCTGAAAAGTTTGGTTTATTAGAGCAACTATATCTTAAATAGTTTGAGGATCAAAAGACAGTGTACGCTTGCAAAATTAGCACTTAATAGACATAAAACCACACCATGCAAAACAAGAGTCTGTCCAGGAGTCACTTTGGTAGAAAAAAATAAGTAAGGAGATGAAGAGAAAGACAAAGATAACTTCCACACGTCTCTGACCTTCTCTGCTTATTTCTCTCGTCAGTCGCACTTCTCACCTTTGATCATACCAAGCAATTTATTTTGTTGCTTATTATTTTTACTTAATTTTCTGTCTCTCATACAGGATGTAAAGTTCCACAGAGGCAGAGAAGTTTCTCTGTTTTGTTTACATCAAACAAATGCACCAAAAAAGATGCATCAAAGAACTTAGAACAGGGCTCCACACAATCAGAGACTGAGAACAGAAGCTCAATAAATATGTGTTGAATAAATTCATAAATTTAAAAAGGTCTGCTCTGCTGAGAGTATTGCAAGGGACTGTTCACGGTTCTCACTCAGGCTGGTGGAAAGAATATAAAAATATCCCTCTGAGAATTTGCAACCAAAATCCAGGCTTCACTTAAGTTTGAAGCTTGAGTTCAAACTCCCTGGGTTTCTGAAAACCTCAGCAGAATTTATTTAGGATTAGACAGGTCTATAGTGCCACTACACCTGGCAGGAACCAATGCTCATTTTCTTCCAAGGAACTTGGAAGCTCAGGACTCACAAATTTCAAATATTCTTCAAAAATATGAGCTTGAAGTAAGCAAAACAAAACATAACCAAAATACAAAAGACAAAAAACAAAAATAAAATAAAGCCCCACTGAAACAAAACTAGATACCTTAAACGCCAGAAGGAACATAGACATCACAGTCACAGCTGCAAAGCTTTCATTTATGGAAGGCTCAGACTAGGAAATGAATCAAGAGAAATGGCAGAAAGCAGAGAAGGAGAAACCCAGACAGAAATTCCCTAAACAAGAAGGTAGAAATAAATCCAAATATATGACTAATCACTGTGAATGTAGGGCTCAACTATCCATGAGAAATTATAGAGTGTCTAATTAGCTTTTTAAAAATATGGCATGACACAGTTATGAAGCAGAAAATGAAAAGTAGAATATAATAAGCCTCATTAAATAAGGTTGTAAAGCCATATTAATATCAGAAAAAAATAAACTTTAAGAAAAGAAAGCATTACCAAAGGTTAAAAGTGACTGCTACATAAGGACACAAAATAATCAAGAAGATATAATTGGCTATTTGTATCCAATGAATACCTTATCCTTAAAATATAGTTTGCATGTTAACAGACCTACAAAGAGAAACTAACCTGTCTATAAGAATAGAGAAAGATTTTATCACTATTTCCCAATTATGGTTATCATTAAAGTTTGTGACATAGTTAAGAAAAATTATTTTTAAAATGTTCATAGGAAAAAATGTGATAGCAAAAAACTGTAAGCTATAAAAATATCTATTAATATCAAAAGGAAAGCTAATTTGCTATGATAAATATCGAACTTTTGGGTATCTGAGAGAAATAAAAATTGTACATGAATTTTCATAGCAGGTTTATTTATAATAGTAATAGGAAGCAATCCAGATGTCCATCAACAAATGAGTAGTTAAATAAACTATGGTACATCAATATTATGGGATACTATGAAGTAGTAAAAAGTTCAAAATATTGATACTTAACAACTTGCATGGGTCTAGAGGGAATACTGCTGATGAAAAATACCAATCTCAAAAGATTCACTGGTATTTGATTGCATTTACATGACGTTCTTGCAATGACAAAATTATAGACATGGGAAAAAGTTAATGATTATAGTTCAGTTCAGTTCAGTTCAGTCGATCAGTCATGTCCGACTCTTTGCGACCCCAGGAATCGCAGCACGCCAGGCCTCCCTGTCCATCACCAACTCCTGGAGTTCACTCAGACTCATGTCCATCAAGTCAGTGATGCCATCCAGCCATCTCATCCTCTGTTGTCCCCTTCTCCTCCTGCCCCCAATCCCTCCCAGCATCAGGGTCTTTTCCAATGAGTCAACTCTTCTCATGAGGTGCCCAAAGTACTGGAGTTTCAGCTTTAGCATTAGTCCTACCAATGAACACCCAGGACTGATCTCCTTCAGAATGACTGGTTGGATCTCCTTGCAGTCCAAGGGACTCTCAAGAGTCTTCTCCAACACCACAGTTCAAAAGCATCAATTCTTCGGCACTCAGCTTTCTTCACAGTCCAACTCTCACATCCGTACATGACTACTGGAAAACCATAGCCTTGACTAGACGGACCTTTGTTGGCAGAGTAATGTCTCTGCTTTTGAATATGCTATCTAGGTTGATCATAACTTTTCTTCCAAGGAGTAAGCGTCTTTTAATTTAATGGCTGCAATCATCATCTGCAGTGATTTTGGAGCCCAAAAAAGTAAAGTCTGACACTGTTTCACTGTTTCCCCATCTATTTCCCATGAAGTGATGGGACCGGATGCCATGATCTTCATTTTCTGAATGTTGAGCTTTAAGTCAACTTTTTCACTCTCCTCTTTCACTTTCATCAAGAGGCTTTTGAGTTCCTCTTCACTTTCTGCCATGAAGGTGGTATCATCTGCATATCTGAGGTTATTGATATTTCTCCTGGCAATCTTGATTCCAGCTTGTGCTTCTTCCAGCCCAGTGTTCCTCATGATGTACTCTGCATAGAAGTTAAATAAGCAGGGTGACAATATACAGCCTGACATACTCCTTTTCCTATTTGGAACCAGTCTGTTGTTCCATGTCCAATTCTAACTGTTGCTTCCTGACCTGCATATAGGTTTCTCAAGAGGCAGGTCATGTGGTCTGGGATTCCCATCTCTTTCAGAATTTTCCACAGTTTATTGTGATCCACACAGTCAAAGGCTTTGGCGTAGTCAATAAAGCAGAAATAGATATTTTTTGGAACTCTCTTGCTTTTTTGATGATCCAGCAGATGTTGGCAATTTGATCTCTGGTTCCTCTGCCTTTTCAAAAAATAGCTTGAACATCTGGAATTTCATGGTTCACATACTGCTGAAGCCTGGCTTGCAGAATTTTGAGCATTACTTTACTAGCATGTGAGATGAGTAAAATTGTGTGGTAGTTTGAGCATTCTTTGGCATTGCCTTTCTTTGGGATTGGAATAAAAACTGACCTTTTCCAGTCCTGTGGCCACTGCTGAGTTCTCCAAATTTGCTGGCATATTGAGTGCAGCACTTTCACAGCATCATCTTTCAGGATTTGAAATAGCACAACTGGAATTTCATCTCCTCCACTAGCTTTGTTCATAGTGATGCTTTCTAAGGCCCACTTGACTTCTCATTCCAGGATGTCTGGCTCTAGGTGAGTGATCACACCATCGTGATTATCTTGGTTTTAAAGATCTTTTTTGTATAATTCTTCCGTGTATTCTTGCCACCTCTTCTTAATATCTTCTGCTTCTGTTAGGTCCATACCATTTCTGTCCTTTATCGAGCCCATCTTTGTGTGAAATGTTCCCTTGGTGTCTCTAATTTTCTTGAAGAGACCTCTAGTCTTTCCCATTCTGATTACAGTAGTGAGTCAATTACTTGTGCTGGGGTCCAGCCCTGGTGGATCCAGGGAATTTGAAGGTGGGGACAGTGTTGGTGTCTTTGGAAATAACTTATTTAATTACAGATAGAGAGGGATTAGAAAATTAGCAGAGAAAAAGAGGCTGAATAACTTGGTTCACATGGAATACCAATCACCACCTGCGTAGGCTGCAGGCGTCTTCCTGTTCTCCCGTAGGAGGAGGCACTGAGCGCCACCCCCCCCCCCCCCCCCCCCCCGCCCCGGTCCGATCTTAGAAGCCCAGGCAAAATTAATAGGCTTGGTGGGTACCCATGCACCAGATGGGAATTCAGCCAGAAAACAGCAGGAGAGAAAAAGGGGCTGAATAACTTGGTTTACATGGGATACCAATAAAATTCCAAGACAAGGAATTTGCACCATCTACGTTGGGCCACCGATGCCACTTGAATATCGGAAGGTGCCCCTCCTTGGGATCCTTCTCACGTGGGCTTGAAAACCGGGGCAAACAAGTAGACTTGGAGGGCACCCATGCTCCAGATAGGAATTTAGCCAGAAAAATGGGGAGCAGAAAAGAACAACATGAGGGAATCAGTCTTTCCGGAAACTGATCCAATTTGTTTTGGGGTTTGCTTATATACCTTTTGTTACATATAGGGATGAATACAGAGTCACACGGGGGTCAGCAGTCCTGACCTTTATCAAAATCAGGTGCTTCACATAAAAAGGTCTTAGGGATTTTATGATCCTTTCTTTCTGATAACCAAAAAACGTATTTCTTCCAAGGGTGTTTTTTCTTAAACCAGGCACCACCTCCAAATAAAGTTGCATTCCTATAGGGTGAGGGTATAGTGAGTTACAATCAAGAAAGGAATTTATTTAACCCAAGGTTTAACATGATTAATCTTAAAGGTTAATACTTATTTCTCCTATATTCGAGTTATATTCATTATAAGGGCAGGGAACATGGAGATTTAGCAGCAAACATCAGCCCAACAAATGAAAATCCTTTCACCAATGTTCCCCTTAAGATCTATTTAGTCTTAAGATAGTGATAAAGTTACATTTTTACATAGCAAGGACACAGTGATTTATAACAAAGTACAGTGATCTATTACAAAAGAGAAAATTCATTAACTCAAAAAGTCTAGTATTGCTAACCTTAAAAACTATATTTCCTTTTCTATATTCCAAATACATTGATTAATATATTCCCAGGTGCCTAAGGATATGGAGGCCTGGCGGCAATCATCGACTCAACAATGAGAAAAGCCCTATGCTAATTAAGACTTTCACAATACTCCAAAACTCTCTGTGCTGTTTATGGTTGAGAGGTAGTAAACAATCATGTGTGTAGTGGCAGGAGTATGGATAATCCTGTCACACAAGCTAGTCTGTCAGCAGAGAGGTTTGACCTAAGACACCCTTGTCACACCCAGGGCAGGGAATTAGCAGCAATTATTGGCACAACAAATGAAAAACTGTTCACCAATATAATTCCTAACCAGCCCACTATACTAATAATTTCCAACTCCCCGAAAGAATTTGCCTTTAGTAAGTCTAAAACATCTCGTGCCTCTCAGATTGGGAGGCTGTAAACAATCACATGTGGCTGGACGAACCTATACAGGCGAGCTAGATAACCTTCAGAGGAGTCCGTAAGCTGAAACACTCTTGTCACGCCCAGGAATTTTTATTGACTTGGAGCTGCAAGTTAACTCCTTCTCCAAGAGAAACGGTGATGGGGGAGAGCCCCCTGTAAAGTCAGAGGTGTATGTGAGAGCATAAAACAGACTCTGGTTTTGGGGTAGATGCTCGGGAACAGGGGGTTTCCTGAGGCTTGATCATGCCTTTGCGTATGCCAAACCTCCTTCCTCATGACCTTTGCCATGGGCAGAGTTCCTCACACTGGCCCCCGGCATACTTGGAAACAAAATAATCACTATTTACCTTTTGGGTCCAGTGGACCCTTTTAAATTCTTTATATTTTAAGTCCTTTATTCATTTTATATGAGTAAGAATAAAGGAATAAAGAAAAGCAACTTATCAGAAATTGTGATAAAATTAAACCATAGCAAACCCAAAACTGATTTCTCATTTTCCTGGTTTTCAATTTATAAGTACCTAAAATGGACAATACTTTGGCCACCTGATGCGAAGAGTTGACTCATTTGAAAAGACCCTGATGCTGGGAAAGATTGAAGGCAGGAGGAGAAGGGGACAACAGAGGATGAGATGGTTGGATGGCATCAGTGACTCAATGGACATGAGTTTGAGCAAACTCTGGGAGTTGGTGATGGACAGGGCAGCTTGGCATGCTGCAGTCCACAGGGTCTCAAATAGTCAGACACGACTGAGGGACGAATTGAGCTGAACTGAAAAGGGGCAAAAATGGTCATCATGGATCTAGAAAAAACTATCGATCTCAGAAATGCTAGTACTAGATTCCAAATATGTCAATTCCAGCTCATCACTAGTGATTCCTCCTGCATTTCCACCAGCAAAATACAATACTTGAACAATTTTTGAAACCTCTGATGGCTCACAATGATCTTGAAGAGAAGATGGCCATCTTCTTGATATATTACCTCGTATCTTTTTTTAAAATTTTTTTAATTTTAAAATATTTAATTCTTACATGCGTTCCCAAACATGAACCCCCCTCCCACCTCCCTCCCCGTAACATCTCTCTGGGTCATCCCCATGCACCAGCCCCAAGCATGCTGTATCCTGCGTCAGACATAGACTGGCGATTCGATTCTTACATGATAGTATACATGTTACAATGCCATTCTCCCAAATCATCCCACCCTCTCCCTCTCCCTCTTGATGTATTACTATATGTCTTTCATTTTTATTTATAAACATCACTCAGAATGATCTACCCAGTAATTTTAAAATATCTACACCATCTATTCCTTTCCAATGACTTTCGTTTATTCACTTGCTTCATCGTTTGTTAACTTCTGAAGAGCATCAGGTGAATTTTGGCACCTAAACATAATGAAGAATGAAAAATGTAAATTGGGATTGGCCAGAATCTTGTCACAGGATACTGCATAATGAAATCCTTTCTGTTGAATGGCTAAACTAATATAACATCATATTTCCCTTTTAACTTAGACATATGTTGTCTATCCATACATTCCTAAGTTTGAGAAAATCTGTCTCAGATATTGTCGTTTGAGTATCTGATGTTACATTATATAAACAAATTCATTCAGCTTGAGTTGCAGTATCAAGCGCTGCTATCTATTTACTCTCCTTTCTGATTTTTTAAAATAATTATGCCTTTCACTGCCAATTTTTTTTCTTTTTGACATTTTTAGTGAAAGATAAAAAGCTGTTTTCAATAAATTTTTTTAAAACAGTCTATGAAGATGGTATCTCCAGCCTTCTATACATTTTTGAAAATGCTGAACTCTGGGCAATACAGTAAAAAAACCTGAGTGATAATGCAATAGTGATCAATTACGGGACATTTACAACATCCTTTGAACCAGCTGTAGGCAAATTTTTGCTGTAAAGAGCCAACTAGTAAATATTTAGCTTTGAGGGCTATGCAGTCTGCGGCATCTTGTCTCAATTTTGTTTTTGTAGGATGAAAGGAGATGTAGGCAATGCATACTGCATACACTTGGAGGTGGTCTCATGAATCTTTATTTATAAAATTGGGAGGAATACTGGATGTGATCCATAGCTGCAGTATGGCCAGACCTGTTTAAGGAGGTCTGTTTAATTCTTTTGGTTTCTTATTATTTCAGTATATATACATATTAGCCTCCTTGGAAATAATTTCTGTGGGTCAATGAATATATACTATAACATGATTAGAAAGCAAAATGATATATCAGTTCAGCTCAGTCTCTCAGTTGTGTCCGACTCTTTGCAACCCCATGGACTGCAGCACACCAGGCTTCCCTGTCCATCACCAACTGCCAGAGCTTTCTCAAACTCATGTCCATTGAGTCAGTGATGCCTTCCAACCATTGCATCCTCTGTCATCCACTTCTCCTCCTGCCTTCATTCTTTCCCAACATCAGGATCTTTTCCAGTGAGTCAGTTCTTTGCATCAGATGGCCGAAATATTGGTGTTTCAGCTTCAGCATCAGTCCTTCCAATGAATATTCAGAACTGATTTCCTTTTGGATGGATTGGTTGGATCTCCTTGCAGTCCAAGAGACTCTCAAGAGTCTTCTCCAACACCACAGTTCAAAAGCATCAATTCTATATAGTCCAACTCTATATAGTCCAATTTCTATATAGTCCAACTCTCACATCCATACCTGACCACTGGAAAAACCATAGCTTCAGCTAGATGGATCTTTGTCTTCAAAGTAATGTTTCTGCTTTTTAATGATATATAGAATATTGAAAAATAAGTCTCTAAGCTTTCCTAATGTTATTGAGATTTATAAAAGGGTCCCATGATTCAATATAAAAGTCGCAAAGTAAAATTTTTCTATCAAAAGTTAGTACATTTTAGTTTTGGGTTTTGAATGATATCGAAATAAGAATAAAATAACGAAACACCATTTATTGCAAATACTTCTAACAGCACAAAAAACTCAAATTAAAAGTTCAGTAGATGCTGGTGGACTTTTATCTGGAGATAAGGAAAGTCCTACATTGGGGTGAAACAATGGACCCTCTCATCTAACTTTCTCTCCAGAATTGTTACCTGATAACAAGTCCTAGTGACAGTAACCCACAGAGGATGCAGAGGCTCACCTGGAGGTGAGCATCCAGAGCCACTCTACTATCCAGCAATAAAGCTTCACAGTAGCAACCAGGTGAGAAAAATGGACCTTTTTATAAATCTAAGATACATTATGACAAAAGGAATCTGGAATAGTAAGCCTAGGAATCTTGAGTGACACTGAATTGATCCAGTTTTATTGGTGACCCTTGCTTCCCATCAAAAGCATGTGCATTCCTTCTGAAGAAATCTAGGAGAATTTAAGCCCTCACAGAAAATCTAAGATTGAGCACAAATTAACACACAAGCAAAATCTAGTGTAGGAAAAAGCCCCAGTGGATGAGAGACAGTAGAAACAGAATAGAAATATCATCCGTACAACTTTAGATCAAACCAGTCAATCCTAAAGAAAGTCAGTCCTGAATACTCATTGGAAGGACTGTTGCTGAAACTGGGACTCCAAATCTTTAGCCACCTGATGCGAAGAACCGACTCACTGGAAAAGACCCTGATGCTGGGAAAGATTGAAGGCAGGAAGAGAAGGGGATGACAGAGGATGAGATGGTTGGATGGCATCACCGACTCAATGCACATGAGTTTGAGCAAGCTCCAGGAGCTGGTGATGGACAGGGAACCCTGGCATGCTGCAGTCTATGGGGTCGCAAAGAGTCGGACACAACTGAGCAACTGAACTGACTGACTGACACTTTTAGATCCTTGAGAGAACTTTAGGTGTTATATTTACTATATAAAAATATTAAGTTCTTGTAAATTAAAAGGACACATCACAAAAGCACAAATAATCAAATACTAGAACATCAGACTGATCAGAAAGATTTGAAAAGATATCTTTCTCTCATATTTGTCATCCCCTAATCTTGATCACCAACTCTAGCTGGTTTTTTAACCTAAATTCTTCTGTCTGAAAGCATCTTTTTCCTCCATGGTACCACCATACCCTGCCCCAAGTGGCCATTAGGTCTCTTCTGGATTCTGCAGTATCTTCAAAACTGACTTCCTTACATCAGCTCTCTACTCCTCACCCTCACTTGCTGTAACTAGAGGAATTTTATTTTTCAAATATATATCTAGTTATGTCACCAACTCTCTCCTATCACAATTACCCAGCACAGCCTTCTCAGAATGTGGGTGCTACTCTGGGGAGAAGATCCAGCTGGTGTGGGGGTGCCAGGTGTTGCCACCCCACCCTCAGGTCCCGTCTTCCATACCTTCTCAGGTCTTCTGTACTTGCTGGGATGTTCTGGTGTATCTTCCCACTCTTTATCCCGGTCATCCCACTCCTCTTCCCTATGTAGCTCATCACCACATTCTTGTGGGAGAATCCTGTATTTCCTCCTTGGGATGCTCCCTTGGTAATATAAAATTACAGCACTTTGTACTCCTGTTTGATGCTTATTTGAAAGAGTGTAACTGTATTTATCTGAGTGGCTCTTTTATTAGTGTCCTTCCAGCCTACCAACTGCAAAATCCCAGGAGAGAAGGAGACAAAGAACTTTTGGCTAACATAAGGCCTGTCATACTGTGGGCTTAAAAATATATTTACCAAGGAAAATGATTGAATAATTAGCATTTATGTGATGAAAACATAATTGGGCCAAGAAAATGCTACTATAGTTACTGTCACATGAATATCAGTTTGTTAAATGAAGAGATCAGTGTGCTGTGCCTTCAACATAAAAATAAACAAAACAGAACAGAGTAAATGGATTCCAGATTCATTATTTTTTATTATGTATGACATAGGGAGCATCGCTTGTCATTGAGAATTAAATGGGTATTAAATAAACTGATATTTACATAACTGATTTGCATTTAAAAAATGAGTACATTTAATTCCCATATATATGGCTGTAAAAGAGAAACAGAATACTCATTACTCTGGACAATAATTCAGTTCTGCAAAAGTTATCCTAAATGGTCTCAACTTTCCCTGTGATGACTTTGACCTTGGAGGGCTGAATGTCCTAGGCTGTCACTTGCTGGTTATAATAGTCCTGCATCTATTTTCAGTTCACTGTAAACCCCATCCTGCCTCTGATTCTGATTTTAGAGCTGCTTGTCTTTTAAACATTTATTTTTTACGAACTGCTTGAGAGTTACCATAACACTGAAAGGAGAGTACAAGGATTTCCCACATAACCCCTGACCTTTTTCATCCATAGGCTCCCACACCAACACCACTCTTCAGGATGGATGGTATTTTCCTTCTTTCTTTCCTTTTTTTTTTTTTTTTTTTTTTTAACCAAAGATGAACCTGCACTGACACCTCATGATGCTCAAGAGTCCACCATGATATGCCTGCTGTGAGTTTGGACAAATGTTAACATTACACAGTATATTCACTGCCCTAAAGTTCTCCATCTCCCACTGACTACCTCAACCGCTGCTTCCCTGGGGCTTTCCTGGGGCTTCCATGGTGGCTCAATTGGTAAAGAATCTGCCTGCAATGCAGGAGACCAGGGTTCAATCCCTGGGTCAGGAAGATCCCCTGGGCATGGCAACTCACTCCAGAATTCTTGCCTGGAGAATCCCATGGACAGAGGAGCCTGGTGGGCTACAGTCCACGAGGTCACACAGAGTCGGATATGGCTGAGTGACTAGATTTCAACTTTAACTGCTGCTTCACCCTGCAAATGCTAAAACTTTCTACTGTCTTCATAGTTCCATCTTTTCCAAAAGGCCATGCAGTTGGAGTCATACAGCCTTTAGCCTTCTCAGGAAGCTTCTTTCACTTAGGAACGTGCATTTAAGGTTCTTTCCTTGGCCGGGGACACATTTCCTTTAAGCACCAGATCATAGATGCTATTCCAGCTGCCTGAAATATTGTTGATCCTTTATTTTCTTTCCACGTTCTTTCTCCTCCTAACCTAACAATTACTCATTCTTCAATCAGTTCAGTCGCTCAGTCATCCAACTCTGTGTGACCCCATGGACTGCAGCACGCCAGGCTTCCCTATCCATCACTAACTCCTGGAGCTTGCTCAAACTCATGTCCATTGAGTTGGTGATGCCATCCAACCATCTCATCTTCTGTCATCCGCTTCTCCTCCTCCCTTCGATCTTTCCTAGTATCAGGGTATTTTCAAAGGAGTCTCTTCTTTGCATCAGGTAGCCAAAGTATTGGAGTTTCAGCTTCAGTATCAGTCCTTTCAATGAATATTCAGGACTGATTTCCTTTAGGATTGGCTGGTTTGATCTCCTTGCAGTCCAAGGGACTCTCAAGAGCTTTCTTCAACACCACAGTTCAAAAGCATCAATTCTTCAGCACTCAGCTTTCTTTATGGTCCAACTCTCACATCCGTACATGACTACTAGAAAAACCATAGCTTTGACTAAACAAACATTCAATACTTATGACATATTTTTCTCTCTTTTAAACTATCAATCTCTTCTTGTAAGCTGAAAATTCCTTCCACCCACCATAGGACCCTCAGTGCCTTTTGCAGAGCCTGACAAACAGTAACACTTAGTATATAAGGTACTGAACGGAGCCTTGCGGTCCAGTAAGAGCAGAGTCCAGACAGCCTGCATGCTCCCAGCATGAAGACACAGGTTCATCCACACCAGGATGAGTGCAGCAGGGACTGTCAATCTTGGTTAGGTCTTTGGAATAACTGCTTTCATAGAACAGGTAATCAGAAAAAGTTAAACAGAAAGGTTTTTAAAGTTTTTTTTAATGTATTTATTTTTAATTGAAGGATAATTTCTGTGGAGTGTGTTGGTTTCTGTCAAAATCTACATGAATCAGACATAGATGTACCTATGTCCCCTCCCTCTTCAAACTCCTTCCCACCTCACTCCCCATCCCACCCCTCTGGATTTTTACAGAGCCCTGGTTTGAGTTCCCTGAGTCATACAGCAAATTCCCACGTTACTCTCTCCATACTTCTCACCCTCTCCTTCCCCTGCCCCATGTCCAAAAGTTTGTTCTCTATATCTTAAACAGAAAGATAAGCTGATAATTAAGCATTGCTAAATTTGTTAGATCATTTTGTATCAAAAGGTCAAGTATGAAATGTCTGGAGTTTTTCAACTAAAGGAATATACTGTTTGAGTTTTGCTATTTGCCCAACAGTGTTAACTTTTTAAATTCTGTTGTAGGTTTTGATTTTTTTCTTCAGAAATTGGTTTTATTTGATGCACTGAGTCTTAAGTTTATCAATAAGGAAAAAAAACTCAGTTAAAGAGAGAACAAACTAATGACCAGTAATGCAAATGTATGTTGAATAAAACTCAAAAATATTGATAGAAGTAATAAAATATCCAGGACCTCACGAGACACAATTCAGAATATCTAGAACTGTATCAATAATTTCAAGGGAGGAAAAATTGCAAAATATGTGCTATACTAAAGAGGAAACATATCACAATTTATCCAGAATTGACAGGAATTAACAGACAAAGATATTAGATCAATTATTAGAACTCTATTGCATATGTCCAAAAAATTTAAGTAGAGCCATCAGTCCAGTTCAGTTTAGTTCAGTTCAGTCGCTCAGTCGTGTCTGACTCTTTGCGACCCCATGAATTGCAGCACGCCAGGCCTCCCTGTCCATCACCAACTCCCGGAGTTCACTCAGACTCACGTTCATCAAGTCAGTGATGCCATCCAGCCATCTCATCCTCTGTCGTCCCCTTCTCCTCCTGCCCTCAATCCCTCCCAGCATCAGGGTCTTTTCCAATGAGTCAACCCTTCTCATGAGGTGCCCAAAGTACTGGAGTTTCAGCTTTAACATCATTCCTTCCAAAGAAATCCCAGGGCTGATCTCCTCCAGAATGGACTGGTTGGATCTCCTTGCAGTCCAAGGGACTCTCAAGAGTCTTCTCCAACACCACAGTTCAAAAGCATCAATTCTTTGGCGCTCAGCCTTCTTCACAGTCCAACTCTCACATCCATACATGACTCCTGGAAAACCATAGCCTTGACTAGATGGACCTTAGTCGGCAAAGTAATGTCTTTGCTTTTGAACATGCTATCTAGGTTGCTCATAACTTTTCTTCCAAGGAGTAAGCGTCTTTTAATTTCATGGCTGCAGTCACCATCTGCAGTGATTTTGGAGCCCCCAGAAATAAAGTCTGATACTGTTTCCACTGTTTCCCCATCTATTTCCCATGGAGTGATGGGACCAGTTGCCATGATCTTTGTTTTCTGACTGTTGAGCTTTAAGCCAACTTTTTCCCTCTTCTCTTTTACTTTCATCAAGAGGCTTTTGAGTTCCTCTTCACTTTCTGCCATAAGGGTGGTGTCATCTGCGAAAAGACAAAATCAAACTTCTAAAGTTGAAACTATAATGTTTCTGGATGGATTAACATCAGATTAGATATGCAGAAGGTAAAATTAGTGAACTGAAAGATAAAGCAATAAAAATGATCAAATTGAAACATGGAGAGAAAAAATTAACAGAGCATTCTTGACCTGAGGCATAATTTCAACCAACATACATATAATTAGACTCTATGAAGTTGAAACAAACATTTTAAATATAATTGCTTGAAATGTTCTAATGTTGTTGTTGTTGTTCAGTTGCTAAATCTTGTCTGACTCTTTGTAAATGCATGGACTGCAGCACACCAGGCCTCCCTGTCCTTCACTGTCTCCTAGAGTTTGCCCAATTTGGTGTCCATTGAGTTGGTAATGCTATCTGACCATCTCCTCCTCTGCTGCCCTCTTCTGCTTTTGTCTTCAGTCTTTCTAATTATGAAAACTATAAACTTCACAGATCCAAGAAGCTCAATGAAGCCAAAACACAATAAATATGGAGGAAGCAAATAAAATATAAGGAAAGCATACCAAGTCATATTATAATCAAATTTTTCAAAATCTGTGATCAACGAGAATTTTCATAAATAGTAAAGGGACAAAGACAACAGGAGATGGACCAAACACCCTCAGAATACAGCCCTGGTGATACCCCCACCACCCCGCTTCTGTAAGTGTTCCTCTCATGTCAGGCCCTCACACCTCCAGGGGATTATCATGTTATGGCTTTGCCACCTGTGTTGGGCACACAGTTTAATAGATCACCGAGATCCTCAGTAGTCAAGGCACATGGTATTTTAAAGCAATATTCTTACAAATGGAAACTTACACCAAAACCCCTGTTTAATAATTTATCAAAAATTTAAATAAAAGAAGAGAGGACTACCATCACCTTCATCCAACATTACCATTCTGCTCATTTCTGGTTTTGATCTCCGCTCTGTCTCCTCCCCTGAACCAGTCCAGCCAGACACCTTCAGGCTCCTCACCAAGGTAAGGTGGCTCTGGAACTGCCCTCATCCAGGCCTTTCTGAGATTAGCAGATCTAACCAAGGTTCTAGAAAGACTTGCTACAACCAAACTGAATTACCCACAATCTTCCTTTTTGGTGTAACATACAAGCACAAGTTTTTGCTTTGTTTTGTTTTATAACAAATTCTACCAATAGCGATTTCCTCCTAAAGAAATATCATAAATTATAGCTCTGACAGTTTAAAACATAGTAAGGGAATTTTATGTGAGCTAGAAGAATTTCTCTCAGTCAAAACTGCTAAAACACAGACATGGTTTACACAGGAATTTTCATTACTGAGGGTTATATATATTTTAAAGGCAAATACATTTTGTGCAAAGGGTTATCAATATATTAGGAATCCCAAGTATTTTATTTTTCCATGCTTCAAATAAACATTTATCATTTATGTTTTTTCCTCGGAGGAATTTACTTCTCAGCATACATTTTCTTTTAATAGAGCATAATTTGTAAGAAACTTCCTTGTCCTTTAAATAATAAAAGTGAGACTATTAAGAAACTTGATAAAATAATGCAACTGTTTATTATACAGAGAGAAAATACAGTTTTGAACCTGGGTCTGGCATGTTCATTCTCTTCCTGGATTTCTCCTGGTCGTTTTCCAACTGTTAATAACATATTCACACTTCCCTCATGGGCTTGTGCCAAGTAATGTAATTGAGGTTGTTGCTGTTGTTCCATCTCTCAGTCATGTTTGACTCTTTGTGACCTTATGAACTATAGCCTGTCCATGGGATTTTCCAGGCAAGAATACTGGAGTGGGTTTCCATTTCCTTCTCCAAGGGATCTTCCGATCTAGGGATCAAACCCAAGTCTCCTGCACTGCAGGCAGATTCTTTACCGCTGAACCACCAGAGAAGCCGTTTTAAAAGGACAAATTCTCTTAAAGTGCAGTTTGGTGCTGTGTAAAAACCCATGATCACAGCCCTGTGTGAGAGCCGCTGGCTCGTGCACTTCATGTTCTGTTTCTACCTTCATGCTGATGATAATGTCCTATGTAAGGTAAAGACAGGTGACTGAGACAAAGTGTATTAGGGGTAATACACCACTGGACTTGAACTTTTTATTCTGTGTAGAATATTTCAAACAACTTGATTTACCATCTATGTAGCTTGGATTTCTGACCCATGAAGCAAAAATATTGAGTGAAGCAGTCTTCATGCTTCTATGCAGTTCTTACATTGTCTGTGTGTAGCATATAAAAAAATAGCATTTTTAAAAACATTTTATTTATTCCTTATCCTTAAATATTTAATGTATTTTGGAATCAATTTAGCTTCCTCTTACTGTAGTTATGTTTGCTTAAGACTGTGTTAAGTTAATAAAGTGAATGACATCTGAGTACTTAAATTGTACGTAACTCAAATGAGAGCAACTTAAAGTAGTTGTTTGGATTAAAATTGCTAAAATACATCCTGCTGCTGTTCGAATTGCTAATAATTGGGGATTAAAAGATGAGAAAAGATAAGAAAAATGAGACATAATTAAAACAACTCTGCTCGATATATAGTCTCACATTTTATGTCGAAATAAATTTAATCTACTTCAACATTTCTCAAAAGAACATTATATGACACTTCTAGTCATTTCCTCTGCCCTCTATCTGCCATTCCTAGAAGATTACATAGAAAAATTATTTTCTTCTCTCTGGCTAAATGCACTATTGTTGCTAGGATACAACCAGTTTCAGTCTTTTAAAAGTTGTTTCATGAAATAATAAGTAAAATGTCTTTCTCTCAGTACAAGAATATAGGTGGGACCTCTCAAATCAGTCACTGCACTCTCTTTACAGAAGTAGACATTTTTTACTTGAATGTGCATAATGATTAATATAATTCTATTCCTGGAAGAAAAAGAGCTTAAGAATTTTGACTGTGAATGTCCTTTTAAAAATTCATTAATTTTAATATTTCTTTTACAAAATTACAAAAGCACATGTGTTTAATTTGTTCTACAGAAGAAAAATATCTAGACAGAATGTTTTTCTCCCTGGGTTCAGAGATTTACTGCCTGAATATGCTTAAATATTTAGTAGATTGCATAATTAAAATTACTTTTTGTGCTATAAAATATTCTCATTTGAATATTAAACTCATTTGTTGCCACTTCTTGATGGAAATTTGTAGAACTAATAGAGTCACTTCTCATAATACTCAAGTACATTACTAATTACTATTCGTAAATCCTTATATTGAAGGGTGTTTTTCAGGATATTTCTTGAGGATATTTTTTGAAAGGAAATATTTTCTTAGCATGTAAAATTGAGTACGCACTCTCAAAGTTGTATGTTTTCCTGGAAGATCACTGATCTGGTAAAAGTAATGAAGACACAGATTATTTTTAATGCTACAACACATCAGTTCATTACAAGGTATGCACCATAGCCCATGACTGCTATGATACCTTAGTGGATGTTTTAGTATTATTTTTGTATTTCATATAATTATTCAATGAAAGAATACTAAATAAACGATTTCATTTTTCTTGTTAGTGTATGTGTGTGCATACGACATATCTTCTTTATCCAATCATCTGTTGATGGGCACTTGGGTTGGTTCCGTGTCTTGGCTATTGTAAATAGTGCTGCAGGGAACCCTGGGGTGCATGAATACTTTTGAATTATGGTTTTCTCCAGATACATGCCCAGATACATGTGATACATTTTCTCCAGCTACATGTGAGATCACTGGATCATGTTAGTTCTATTCTCACTACTTGTTAAAAACAATTGTTTCTAGTCTTCTTTCTCCCTTTCACCAAAGTATTAAAGTGTTTCATAAACACACCGTTCTACAGATTTAGGGGAGCACATTTTAAATTGTGAAACATTACAACATCATTGGGAATTTTGGTAGATTGATAACCTGCCAATTTTAGCCTGAATGTGGGACCCTGATTCTGTGCCCTGGTTCCCATTTACTAGCAGCTTTACTGATTAGATACCTTAATGCTGCTTCATGTTTCCAAAGCCCATGTTTATCTTTATCATTTTCAATGTGGATTCAGTTCACAGAGGCATTTCCTGTTATTCATGAAATTTTCAAGTAGTGTGTTAGTTTCCTTAATGATCAAGTAAGAACATTTATAGTTTGGAAGCCCCTCAGGAACAAGTGTGGGTGTGTGTGTGTCCTGACATAAGCTGGCTAAATGTTCTTGCATGCCTGCTGCCTGAGTGAAAGATGACTGCACTAACGATGAGGTCCTTTCAATAAGAAAAAGTAATTTGCTTTTGTAAAAGCATCCTTCCCTTCCATGATTATATATCTATATTATTAATATAATGCCGACAATGTCTGGTACTCTTGCACTTCTGTCATCGTCATTGCAGCCACTGCGCAAGGACTATGTTGCCATGGTAATTACTCATTGCTCCCAAACAGGACTTGCTGTGGTAATAACATCCCAGGCAGATCTCAGGCAATCAAGTTAGAGCTGCCTGTGTACGATTGTGCATATATACGAGACACAGGTATTTAAAACTCCTTAATGTTGCTTTGAAAAAATTGAATGTATTCAGTGTACTGAGAGGTCCAGCTTGGTCTCCACATTTCACCTGCTGTTGCGTTCTCCCTTCTCATGTGTCCCAGACTGTATGCGCCTTTTGGAATAAAATAGTCATCAACATGCTGCTGTCACCTGGCAGTGAAATGTTAAGAAAACTGTGAGAAACAAGATGTATACTTTTGAATAATCGCGTCCTCTCATTTTTCAGTATGTTAAGTGGGCATTAGTGCTGGCTGATTCTTCTTCCCTCCCTCCTTTCTCCTTTTTCTTCCTTCCTTCCTTTCTATCAAGTACAGAGGGGAAGTAATATGCAGATACCTACATCAGGAGGAAGAACACGATAACCACGCTAGCAGAGGTGTTGAGTTGTCAGCAAGTTCAAAGCCCGGGGAGACTCTACACATGTGGAAGGATTTGGGAGTGTTTTTCAGAGGTTGGTGGCTTTAGCATTAGGCTGCGATGTGTAGAGGAAATGGTGTGAACAGTAGTGAAAAGGACACTTTGCAGGGCAGTGTTGGCAGGACAGCACACGCACTCACATTAAGAGACACAGGAGAAGGCTGGAGAGATGTCTGAGAATACGGTCAGTCCCTGCCCCCGGTGGAGCTTGACCATGTGGTCAGGGAATTTGGAGTCTGATCTCAGGGCATCATTGTGGAAGAGACCCACAGAGCCCCTAAGATCCTGCAGCCCTGACTGAAAAAGGATTATGTGGCAGGACTATAGCCCGGGCCTTCCCAGTGCCTCTAGGGAAGCAGTGAGCGTGTTTCCCTGGAGGACGCTGAGATTTTTCAGACAACTTGGTGCAGATAAAGGGTCCAGTTCTGCTCGGAGGCTTGAAGAGGCAGTGGGTATTTCTTCCCATCTGTCTCTCACGTGTGCTGCAAGAAAACCAAGTCCCATAAAGCTTCTACTCTTTTGTGTCTTGGAAAGAGAAAAATGAGAAATGATGTGTTCGAAGACACTGATGTTCTGGGATTGTTTGTTGTTCCAATGAAGATGGCTAACAAACATGGTTTTTTTCTGCAGGGGACATAATCCAGTCCCTAAAACTATTATGTGGATTGACACTCTTAACTGTTTTAATTGGAAATCATGATTTCACCAACATAATTCTAAATATTCTTGGTGCTACAGATCCTCAAAATGTGTGAGTAAATTTAAGTGCATTTCAGGGTCCCTCATGGTCACCTGATCAAGAGCTCCTTTAATTTCTTTTTTAATGCTTCTTGCCAAAACCTGAAGATTCGGTATCACTGTGTTATATGAATATGTTTTTTACTGAAATGAAATTGATACTCTGAAGTGCCTTCCAATCCCACATCTTTAAAATTCTGTGGCTATACTAATAAAATTTTCTGACTCATGTTACATATATTCATAATGCTTCTCGGTCTCTGTTTATTTCAGAAATGACTAAATCCACATTATTCTAAAGCCCACGCTAAATAATTCCAGTTTTGAAAATTAGGGAGTGACATGGTGATTGATGTTAGTATTTAAGCTTATGTTTAAAGCATCTTATTTAAACACAAGGAGAGAAATCAAAAGAAGAATTAGATTTTCTTTTGGAAGAACTGTATCTTTGTCTTGGAAAGGTTATGTTAAATCTTATTTTTGATTGATCTGCTTTGCACCTTTCTTGCAACAAGAATATTTGAGTACTGTCTATTGTCTTGGGCTTAACAGTGTGTTGAGACCACAGTGCGTTTGGTAGATACCTAGCTGGTTTTCTGCAGTGAGAGATGTGCTATTTCACTGGACTGTTTTCAGTTTCTCCTGGCTCTGCTATTTAGACAAGGGATCTTTGGATGAACTCACTCATGCCCAGTAACCTGCTGCCAGTTTTTCAACAGGGCTGTGGAACCAAGTGAGGGAGGTAAATTTTACTCTACAAAATACCTGAATGTTGAGAAGAGGGTGATTAGAAATACAGGAGGGAGGTGGTGTGTCCTAGGTGGCTGTATACTAGCTGTTGCTCACCATCCAAAATTGTCCTGTCATTGTTAAAGTATATTTATTTGATTCTCTGAGATACTCAAATGTCCATGCAGTAAACCCTTCTGACATTAATCAGAATCTATTGAATTACTTACAGCAAAAAATGTTGCCATAAAATGCTGTGACAGTGGTGCCCACGCATCTCGGCAGGCCCCTTTGTGACTGTGTGAAACAGTAGAAAGCATCAGTTCAGTTCAGTCGCTCAGTCATGTCCGACTCTTTGCGACCCCATGAATCACAGCACACCAGGCCTCCCTGTCCATCACCAACTCCCGGAGTTCACTCAGAGTTGTGTCCATCGAGTCAGTGATGCCATCCAGCCATCTCATCCTTGGTCGTCCCCTTCTCCTCCTGCCCCCAATCCCTCCCAGCATCAAAGTCTTCTCCAATGAGTCAACTCTTCGCATGAGGTGGCCAAAATACTGGAGTTTCAGCTTTAGCATCATTCCTTACAAAGAAATCCCAGGGTTGATCTCTTTTAGAATGGACTGGTTGGATCTTTGGGTCAAAAATCAAGCTAGTTTCCCAATAATTGCCTTAATTTTATTTCAATAACAGCTACAGAAAGCCAGACTTTCCTTACTGATTATCAGAAATAGTGTGATAAAGAGCTGATTTGTCTTCCCCTGTCTCCTTTACCCACTCCAGTGTTCTTGCCTGGAGAATCCCAGGGACAGGGGAGCCTGGTGGGCTGCCTTCCATGGGGTTGCACAGAGTTGGACACGACTGAAGCGACTTAGCAGCAGTAGCAGCAGCCTCCTTTTACCTTATTGTCACAGAAACAGTTTAAAATCAAGACTGCTAGCATCACTCCCTTATTCAAAAACCTTTTGAAGCCTCCTCATGACCTACTGAATGCTCTTTGTAATCCTCAGACCAGCATTCACAATATGATTGGAGCTTTATGTTTTAGCTATAAATTCTAAGCTCATCTCTCATGTGTTCTAAACACCTGAAAACAAAACAGTGACTACTCCATAAATATGCTCCTTTATGTTACAAGCCCATGCTTTTGCTCATGTTAAGTTTTCTGTATCTAAAACATGCATCCAACTATACCTGACAAAATCGGACCCAGACATTAGACTCATATACAAGTTCTGCCTCAGCATGAAAACCTTGACCCTAAGACAGCTCATCCAGTATTACTTGTTCAGTTTTTTCCGTAAGATGGCTCTAGTAGCACTTGGTTGTCCTTAACTTTATTCAAACTATTTTGTTAGATTGAATTGTGACAGCTGTCATAACAGCATGCATTAAAAAAAAATCAAAATTGGTGAATTTTTGTGTAGCCATTTTAATATTGAAAATGGAAAGAGAAAAGCAACATTTTAAGCACTTATGTTATATTATTTCAAGAAAGGTACAAACATATTGAAATGTGAAAAAGAAAAAATGATTTGTGCAGTGTATGGAAAAGGTGCTGTGACTGATTGAACGTGACAAAAATGGTTTGTGACATTTTGTTCTGCAGATTTTTCACTGGAAGGTGCTCCATGGTTGGGTAGGCCAGTTGAAGTTGTTGCTGTTGTTATTGTTTAGCCACTCAGTTCTGTCTGACTCGTTGTGACCCCATGGACTGTAGCCCACCAGGCTCCTCTGTCGTGGGATTTTTCAGGCAAGAATACTGGAGTAGGTTGCCATTTCCTTCTCCAGAGGATCTTTCCTGACCCAGGGATCAAACCCATGTCTCCTGCATTGGCAGGCAGATCCTGTACAATTGAGCTACCAGGGAAGCCCTTAGTTGAAGTTGACAACAATCAAACTGAGACATTAATTGAGAATAATCAATGTTATACCTCATGGGAGATAAATCAAAATATCCAAATCACTCATTGAAAATCATTTGTACAAGTTAATGGCTTTGATGTTTAGATTCCACATAAGGTAAAGAAAGCCCCCTTTTGACTGTATTTCTGCAAGTGAAATGAACCACCACCAACCACACCAAAGGCTGGCCTTCATCTGAAGAAAGTGATATGAGAAAACATACAGTCTTCCATCAGGATAATGCAAGACTGCATGTTTATTTGATGACCAGACAGAAACTGGTCAGCTTGGCTGGGAGCTTCTGATTCATTCACCATATTTACCAGAGAACATACCTTCAGATTTCCACGCATTTCTGTCTTTACCATATTCTCTTAAGAGAAATGATTTTAGTTCCCTGGAAGACTGTGAAAGGCACTTGGAGCAGTTCTTTGCTCAATAAGATAAAATGTTTTGGGAAGATGCAACTACGAAGTTGCCTGAAAAATGGCAGAAGGTAGGGGAACAAAACAGTGAATATGTTGTTCAATAAAGTTCTTGGTAAAAGTGAAAAATGTGTCTTATCTTAAAAACTGAAGGAAATTTTTGGCCAACCCCAATTTTTTAAATTTGATAATTAATTCATACTTTTACGTACAGACCACAGTAAAATCTTAGAAAAAATATGAGGTTCTTTTGATCCTTCTACCACTTGTATAGCACTTACTATGATAGGTTCTCAGCAAATATTTTTAGATTGAACAGAAACTTGAATTATTCATACCCATGTTAGTCCCTACTTGCACCAGTCAATTTATCAGATGGTTGTGTTAAGCTACAAGCAATAGAAAATCCAAAACGACTTAGGACATAAAAATGATATATTGGCTCGTGAACCTGATGAACTCTTAAGTGCAGGATTAAGAAGAGGCCAGATTTACAATGTCCCCGCCCCATTTCTCATGCCATGCCCTCTCTCTGCCCGGCTCTGAAAGTAGTTTTAGTCTCAGGCTGTGACAAGTCCTGGATTGATGCATGCATCTGGATACATGCAGAAGAATAGAGACCGCCCTTTATGGGAGATTATTCCTCAAAGCAGAGGGAACTTCTAATATGAAATCTTGCTTGGAATTTATTGACTGAAATTTAGGTCAAACATCTACGCTGATTCTAATCCTTATCACAAATGGATCGCCATGTGGGCAGTGGTTTTCGTGGGTTATGGAACCTGGATGGGGGAGAAATGCACTTAGACCACCAAGCACTCCCAAGGGATAGGAAAGGGGCCAAGTTCCCTTGATGTAAATGATCTGCAGGAAAAAGACAGAAGTGTTGCCAAAAAAGAGATTGCCCAGGTTGGTCCTGCCACACAAAATCCACCCCTTCTTCCCTGACTGTTCCAGGTGCTGGAAATTCTGACTGCCCCCATGCCCTCCCAGTCCAGTTCTCTGTGAGATACAAACAGAAACTTTTAGTGTTGGACCATTTTCCTTATTAACCCTGCCGTAAAGGGCGTGTGACAGCTGCCTGCAAATCATCCTGTGACCAAGAGGGAAATACCAGCTTCAGCATGGAGATGCCTGCTGGTGTCATGGGCCCTGACACTGCTAACTCCATGGGCATCTTCAGGTTCTTCCTTGTATGAGAAAAATAAAACCATTCAAGTCAGCATAACTGGGTTTTCCATAGCGACAGGTGAAAGTATAGCTAAAGCTCATGGTGGGAAAACAACCATTGTCACTTCAATATCACAAGAAGGTGTGAACCCCCAAACCTGAAGTGAGTGTTAGATGTGGTTCTGCCTTCGACAGATTCCAGGAAGAGAAGGTCACTGAACCTTGATCTCATCACCAGTAAACTTGCTGTTAGTAAAATGCATGGTGCTGAAATGCAAGGTGTCTGATAACTAAAACCCCTCGTTGCTCAGATCTTAGGAGTGTCTAGTTCTATGTGCTCAGTCACTCAGTCGTGTCTGACTCTCTGTGACCCCATGGACTGTAGCCCACCAGGCTCCTCTGTTCATGGGATTCTCCAGGCAAGAGTGAGTTGCCATGCCCTTTCCAGGGGCTCTTCCCAAATCAGGGATTGAACCCACGTCTCTTATGTCTCCTTCTTTGGCAGACGGGTTCTTTATCACTAGTGCCACGTGGGAAGCCCATAAAGCTGGTGGCTGAAACCACACTATATGATCATTTCTTATAGTTGTGGGTGTGTGTTAGTCACACAGTTGTGTCTGACTCTTTGCAATCTCATGGACTGTAGTCCGCCAGGCTTCCCTGTCCATGGGATTCTCCAGGCAAGAATACTGGAGTGGGTTGCCATGCCCTCCTCCAGGGGATCTTCCTGACCCAGGGATTGAACCCACATCTCTTACAGGCAGGTTTTTTAACACTAGCACCACCTAGGAAGCCCAGTTGTTGAATAGGCAGTATTCAAGCAGAAGGACCACAATTGTCTAAAAATACTAGTGAAATAAGCCTCTCTCTGCAAACTGTTTATCTGTGTGAGGTAAGATTGCCATTATATATTTCAACCCAAACAACATAAGTTCAGAGAGTGAATTCAGAACCCAACTTCATTCTTTATGCTGCACGTTAAGTATTGATAAATCTAACCAAGGCCACAATTCAGCTCACTGTCTTTGAAAACAGTTTCATCTTCAAAGATATTTTGTTCATATATTTTATTCTTGACATATTTTATAAAAAATATAAGATTAAAGTATTTCAAATATGTGAGTTATTTACATTATGCAATAAGTTCACTATTGCTATTTTCACTGAATTAACCTATAACATTTAAATTGTTTTATTTTTAGCTTCTATGAGAAATAGTGATACATATAACCCACTTTAGGAAAAAAGCTCTTTAGTCCCCCAATAATTTTTAATGGATGTTAGGATCTCTGAGAAGCATTCTCACATGGAACACCTTTTGTCTTTTTCCTTTCTAACTCATCCAAAACTGAGTACTAATTACCTTTGGCTGTGAAAAGTAAAGTAATAATTATGTTTGGTAGTAGGACAAAGATGTTTCCCTTCAGAATATATTAACCAACATTTATAAAATGATTATCCCAATTGAAATCTCATGAAATTATTTAACTTTAAAGCATATATATAAATGTCTATATGTATGAATGATGAACACAGATACATGTATACATTTGTGCACATGTTGTATATATATATAAACAATAATTTATTTATAAATATTTATGTGCAACATAAATAACTAATGTGTAACTGTGAATGTTCATAGAGGGCAAATATATGGATGAAATAAGATATTCAGTTGCAATAAACACATTTTATTTTAAATTCATTCAAAAATTATTTTATTCACGTACGAAAATAAGCAAGATATTGTAAACAATCTCATAGGCATACAGACATGTTTCTTACACTCAGCCAAGTGACACATGGTCTAATTAGAGTGACAACCTGGAAACAATGCAGTCTTACTGCTAGATGAACCTGTAAAGACTGTGTAATTTATACTCTTGCTTGTTAAAAGATTTAAGTGGAAAATCTACAGTGTATATATGTTATACAATGATTTCATGTTATTCACTGTAACTAACTAAATGAACCTCAGTGTTGTGCAGTTTGATGAGTATACATCCACTTATCTCCCACTTTTGTTGTTTTATAGCATGCTTTCCATCCAAACACTTGAAAACAATAATTTAATGACACAGTTAGTGAAGAACTTGATGGTAGTGAGATTATCCAGTGAGGCAGAGGATTTCATGTCCTAGATGCCTCCATCCTTCAGCTTATCATTTCCAGTTTTTATGACCATCCTAATCCAGTTTTATTGGTTACACTGTTACACCTTTTAAAAAGAAAATTGGAAGAAATGATCTAAAAGAAGAGAATTAAAGTGATTTATGAATTAGGGAAATGAGATACGCATGTGTGACTCTTGTAAAACCCAAGGGAAAAGTAAAATAATTGGGATTCCTCCAGTGAGCAGAAGGCAGACTGCATGTTGCCCTATTAGACATCACTCAGTAGAATGTGTTAGTACCATGGAGACGACTCCACTCTTCTCCATCCATAATAAGGACAAGACAAGGACAAATCTGCCTTATTCCCAGAAATAGGGACATTTGGTTTGCTAGATACATGGAAGTTTTACGAAGATTTTAAATCTGTAAGAACTCCTTGAAGGTTTAGTGTCGTAGAAGATAACCTTGTTCTAGAGTGTGTGAAATTAAAAGTCCATTGAGTGAACTGTATAACTAAACAGCACAAAGTGGGGACCTTGATAGCTCAGGAGGGGCGTAGTGTTTCTCAGACAGCTTTTCCTGAACAAGGTCTCAAGCTCAGTTACTTTGGAGAAGTCTTCCTAGCTTTTCCAGCTAATCCCAGCCTGGGAACTGGCTTTCTAATGGTGCATATGAAAACAAACTGACTGATGTGTGCTTCTGTATGTCACCTGGTATATCACCTTGACTGTTTACCTTGTTATACGAAATTCTATTCTCTGCTAAGGGAGAGAACTTGTGTAGGCTGAATATCATGTTATCTTAGAGTATAAAGTTGGGGGATATACTATATAGAGCAGGAAGAATTGTTCTGCAGAGGGAAGAGGGGCCAGAGGGTTGGGGGTGAACCTCTGATTTTACCAGGAGAGCAAGGAGACTCAAGAGTGTTTGTTTTGCTCCCTTGTATTCTGTCTCTGGGTACCAGAAGAAGGAGTTAAAAACCCTGAGTTTGGCAGTATAGGCCCCACCCAGCAAAAAGGAACACAAACAACTGTTTGTTGTTGTTTTTTTTTAAATAAAACTTCTTTGAAACATGCAAAAGTAATATTCGGTCTTCCTCCTTACTTATGGAAGGAATGAAGTTTTTCATTATCCAGTCAAAATGGAGAAGTGAAGAACTACATATAAAGGATAAATGTAAAATTCACACAACCACTTTCCCTACAAGGCAGTTCCTTATGAAGCTTAAAGGATAGGAAATAAAAAGTTTTGAATAAACAAAAATAATTATAGGACATGTAGGTCATTATTACTAGAAACATGTTACTTCTCAGCCATATACTCAATTTCCAAAGAAAATCTTACATTTAAGCTCTATTTATAATTAAGAAATAAGCCATTATATAATGGATAATTAAAACATGTGAATAAGATTCTCCTTTTATCTGGAACTGTGGATATAAAAATGAAAAGGCATCTAATTTTAAGTGATAATTGAATATGATAAATGTCATTAAATGACTTCTTCCCAAAGTCTTAATATATTAACTCATTCTGCTGGTGCAGCCAGCCAGAGCCAAACACACAGGGAGATCAATTAAGATATTATTACAAGCCAGGGAGGAATTTTATTTTCTGTATGAAGCCTAGGACGTCTAAGATTTGAATAACCTTTATATGTATTTCTAGCAAGTCAAAGAAAGGGAGCTAAAATGATCAAGAATAATATAAAGGTTTTTTTGAGATAAGATTGAAAGGTGAAAAGTCTGGTAAAAGCTGAGAGTTTTGATCATGGCCTGAGCATGATGAATGCCAGAAAAGTCTTAATTTATTTTCTAAAACCTTCAAAGACTTTAAATAGTCAGGAATTTTAGACTAAGACAATGATTGTCATCAAACATGACTACTACCCTGAGGATAAGGGTAGTAGTAGCTCAGGTGGTAAAGAATCCACCTGCAATATAGGAGACCTGAGTTTGATCCCTGGGTTGGGAAGATCCCCTGGAGAAGGGAAAGGCTACCCACTCCAGTATTCTGGCCTGAAGAATTCCGTGGACTATAGAGTCCATGGGATTGCAAAGAGTCAGACATGACTGAGCGACTTTCACTTTCACTTTCACCCTGAGGATAGAGGGTGGGGCTGGCTCCATCCAGGGAAGGAAATAAGAACACAGCCTCCTAGGTCACTAGTCAAAGCCATATTCAATTTTATTGGTATAAAATTGACCTTGTTACTTCTTGCATGTCAGGGGAAAATTAAGTGAGATGGAACTCAAGCTGTTTTTGCTTTGGTGCCCCTTGACACTTGAGGGGATAGACAAAGAGGAGCTGGGCTGAGGTAATGCCCCATCCCTCAAGTGTCCCTAAGAGGGTAGGGTCAAGGTCTCTTTACAGATGGGACTGTAGCTGCTGCTTAGACAACAAATGCAGTGAAGTTTCTCTAAGAGCGTGAGGTAGTGGCTGTGGGTTTGATGAACCTGTCCATGACCTCAGCAGTGCAATTTACTCAAGAAGAATAGAGAATATATATGAATGATTTTAAGTGGTCTGATCACCCTCAAGCTGAGTGTTTTGGTTACTAAACATAGACTTTTCTAAGACAGATATTGCTTCTTTAGTATTTTATAAATATAGACTTATTGTAAAATATTTACCTTTATCTTTGAATATGGCACCATTCAAAAAAGTGGAAGTATTAACTAGGTGAGTGACTCAGACAGGGAAGAATTCACCTGCAATGTGGGAGGCCTGGGTTCTAACCCTGGGATGGGAAGATCCCATGCAGGAGAGAATGGCAACCTACTCTAGCATTTCTGCCTGGAGAATTCCATGGACAGAGGAACCTGGCAGGCTACAGTCCATGGGGTTGCAGAGTCTGACATGACTGAGTGACACAGGCCCCGGAAAACTAATAGTGAGTGAATGAAATATATACACACAATACAAAAGAGCAAAAACAGTGGTTCTGATTAGTTACTAACATTGTAAATGAAGTAAAAATGATTAAAACCCAAATAATCAGCCTGTGATGTTTGTCTATTTGCATTATTCTCATAAATGGAGATTTACTGTGCATTTGACATTCCAAATTTGCATATAGATAGTATTAGTATCATCTTTTGAATTTACATATGAGTCAGTTTCTCCCCTGTCACTCATGAACATATAAAATGTGGAGTGGACAGCATACAGAATAGCAATAAATATTAAATTGTGTTCATACTTGTGAAATACAATTAGCAAATTCCATCTAGCACTGTCTTTGAAATCGGGATTAGTAATCTGAAGCCAGATTATTTGCTTTCGGGCTAGGTGTTCTCAGGGTTATATGTATGTTTGAGAAATTTCTGTAACTCTGTTTAATCACATGCTACACTTTGAAAATGCAGAACTCAGAAAAAAATTACAAATGAATTTATTTCTTTTAACATGTATTCTTGACCTGATACATCTAATTTAGTAGCTACCTAAACCATTGTATGTTAAAAAATAATTTAAATAAAGATATTTTAGAAATAATCTTTCACTTTAAAATGCTTAAGGCAATCTGAAAAATACCGAGCATTGACACAAATATATTTTAAGTGAGAGCTTCAAACAGGTATAATTTAAAAGGAGGGGATGTAAGGAATTCAGTTACGGGATAATGAGCCGATTTTTCAGTTCCCTGACTATAATATGGGATGATCAGGGAGGATCGGAATGAGCATTGCCTTGGATTACTGGTAATGTTATTTTACGACTCTGACATTTATTCTTTATTCTGACAAAATTCTTAGGCATTAAGAGACTCTTGTAGGTTAGTTATATTCACCTGAAGAAATGAAGAAAATGGTGAGGGTGAAACTCACTTGCAAAAATCACAGAGGATGAGATGGGACATCCAGGGACGTAACATGGGTCCCAGTGACCTAGATGTCCCAACTGACTCTCTGCGGAAGACTAGAAGTAAGAAACTGCTTTACTGTGTTGTCCAAACAGGGAAACCAATCAGCGCTATACACCAGACCTTCCTTAGCTTCTTCTACCACTAGCTAGAATTAAGACTTTGAGTTTTAAATAATTACTCTAAATAGCATCATAAAAATGAGAATTTAATGATTATATTAACTGGCTTTTGCCATTGTGAACAGTAATAATTGTTACCTTGAATTGGCAAAGTGTCTATGAGGATAACTTTCAAATGCTTGTCTACACTAGCCTAATATCATTTTATGCTTATTGTCCTTGGAATAACATTTAAATTGCATATCTTTAATTAAAAGACAAATGAAAGTGATAACATAGCTTTACTTACATCAAGACAACTTTTCCCTTGATCTTTAACCTAAACCTATGAGTTCATATGTACCACCTCAATCATAACAAATCTTTCCATCCTATGAAATGTCACACAATTCCTACTTGAGAGCTTTTCTACATTCTTATTCCCTTCACCTGATATAGCATTCATTCCTTTACTAAGTTCCACCCAACTTTTGTATTCTGGCTCTGTCCTGCCACTCTGCCCCATGAAACTTATCCCTGACTAGTCTGACTTTGTTCATTTTCTTGTTTCACCTACTAAAATTTGCAGTTTATACAATTTAATTTGGTGCACATATTTTGTTCATGAAATGGATTATTTCCAAAGTCATTGTCACAATAAAAAAGGGATTTTTTTAAATCTGAGAAGTCAATGTAAAAGAAAAGTAGGTTAGGAGAAATTTAGTGAAGGCAGTAGATTGATAATACTTACTGACTGCTCACTCGGAAATTTCTTTGTGTATAGTGTCTGTTTTATATACTATATGTGGAACTTCTGGGCTTGTCTCCAACGACCTTGGATGCTCATCACTCCTATTCTTGTTACATAAAGTTCTTAAGAAATGAATAATCTGTGACTTTTTTGCAGCCATCAGAATCCTGAGGCTCCATGGTAGACTATCACCTTAGATCAGGCTGAACAGGTGAGCCCTGAGGGTCATGGACAGGACCGGAAGCCACTGGAGATAAGTAATATACAGGAATACATGTATAATGTACACAGAGAGGTGAAAACTCAAAGCATCAAAAAAAAATGCTAGATATTAAAAAAACTCTACCATGATGAAATTTTTAAAAAAATGCCTTGATAGTCTCATCCACAGTATGGGCAGAACCAAGGGAGAGTCAGTGAGCTTAGAAGGTCATGCATCGCCGACACATTGGACATGGGTTTGGGTGGACTCCGGGAGTTGGTGATGGACAGGGAGGCCTGGCGTGCTGTGGTTCATGGGGTTGCAAAGAGTCAGACACAACTGAGCGACTAAACCAAACTAAACTGAACAAAAATCACTTATCCAGATAAGTCCACGCTTTGTGACAATCTCCTTTCTAGAGGCTGCTGAAAGGCTAGAGAATAGATGTATGATCTCTAAAATGTTCTCTTTCTGACTCTTTCTCTCTGGTTGTTTCACATGCCAATAGCTATTGCAAAGGCTCTTCCTTCTCTCCCCTGTTTGAAATCCCTCTACCCCAATGTGGTCTCCCTAACCTAGGACACATGAGCTTTGGCACACTGGCGTCTTCTTAAAAGGAAATGTAGGACATAGTTATGTTTCCGGCTACATATCTCTCCCTCTGTGTCTCGTTTCTACCTGTGGTTGCTTATCCCCATCAGTCTGGAAATCTCACAGGAATCAGCCCAAGAAAAGTCACCAAAATCTACTGCCACACAGGGAGCAAGTGAGCTAAAACTGTGAATAAACTCAGCTAATGTATCTTGGATGACATTTATCTGATTCACTTTAAAAATATACTTCTTCATGGCTCAAAGTCAGTTTTCTATTTTCTAATTAGTGGGCTTCCCTCGTGGCTCAGAGGTGAAAGCATCTGCCTGCAATGCGGGAGACCTGGGTTTGATCCCTGGGTCCGATCCCTGGGTCGGGAAGTTCCCCTGGAGAAGGAAATGGCAACCCACTCCAGTATTCTTGCCTGGAGAATCCCAAGGATGGAGGAGCCTGGTGGGTACAGTTCACGGGGTCGCAAAGAGTCGGACACGACTGAGCGACAGGAGTATTATTTGAGAGCAGATGCACTGTATTGAGTCAATAGCCAGTGAATCAGAAAGGAAGTGCTAATGTTTGTCCTGTCTTCTGAGTGCATCAGATGCCACAGAAAGGGCAAAGGTGACTCTCACAACACGGTCAGGTGCTCTCTCAAGGCCTGCTTCTGTTTGTTGCACATCAAGTCATGGAATCCTAAAGGAACGCTTTGACTCTTCTGTACTTGGTGTTCATAACTGAGCAAAAAATTCCTTTGACCTTTCTATCAGAGGTAAAACTTTTTCCACACTTCAGAAATTCTGCTTTTAAATCCACCTCAGTTTCACAAAAAGAATAATTTACAAACCTCTGAAATAAAATGAAACTAGGTAGAAACTTAAGTCAGGAAGAGGACAGGGTATGAATAGATGATGCAAGGCAGACATTTCTAGAGAGATGAGCTGGTGCTGGAGGTTATGATGAAGGCTTTCTAAAGAAAATGTAAAGGGATACAGACTTTACACGGAATATATTTAAATTGCATTTTTTATAGTTATTGATAATGACCTTTATATTTTTGAAAGCTAATGAATTGTTTCTCTGTGCCTTTATACATACCATGGCAACTAAAAAATCAAAGAGTGGAGCAATTAATAAAAATTCTTATCCTAGGAGAATATTGATTATTAGCAAGTGACCAACAATAACAACAATAACAACAACAATCTCCTTCCCTCTGTCAACCACTAATCTGATTGCTTATCTTTTCTTTTTTAATTCCATATACACGTGAAGTTTTATGGTATTTATCTTTCTCCATCTGACTTGTTTCACTTTGCATAATCCTTCAAGTTTCATCCATGTTGTTACAAATGGTTGAGTCTCATTCTTTTTTATGGCTGAGTAACATTTTATTTAATACACATAGCACATCTTCATCAATTCATCTATTGATGGACATTTGTAGGTTGTTTCTGTAGCTTGGTAATGCTGCAACAAACATCGGGGTGTGCATGTCTTTTCAAATTAGTGTTCTCATGTTCTCTGGATAAAAACCCAGAAGTGGAATAGTTGGGCTCTATGTTAGTTAGTTCTAGTCTAAATTTTTTGAGGAATCTCCGTAACTTTGTTCCACAGTGGCTGCACCAACATACATTTCTGCCAGCAGTGCCCAAGGGCTCCGTTTTCTCTGCACCCTCTCCAACATTTGTTATTTCTTGTCTTTTCAGTAATGATCATCCTAACAGGTGTGAGGTGATGTCTTGTTACAGCTTTTACTTACAACTCCATAATACTTAGAGACATTGAACATCTTTCATGTGCTTGTTGGACATTTGTATGTCTTCTTTGGAAAAATGTTTATTTAGGTCCTCTGCTCATTTTTAAATCAGATTATTTGTTACATTCTTACAAATAGTGTGCATGTAAGGAAAAGTATATTCTTCATCTAACATACGACATGAAAATATTTTATCTTTTCCTCTTGCTTTAAATTTGACTTATGGTAACTTTTACTTTATAAGCATTTGTAATTATTACTAGCTGTGTTTGTCTGATTTTTCCCTTGTGGTTGCATGTATTTCCAGGGAAGAATATTCTTGCCCCAATATTATAGTAAAAATATTTTCTATGATTTTTCCTAATGATTTCATTGTTTCTAGAGGCTTTTTTTGGGATCTATATTTGATCATTTACAATCTCAGGAAAAATGTTCTGCACAAAGAACTGCATAAATAGGATCATTTGCAGGACTTCCTGGTGGTCTAGTGTTTAAGACTTCCCCTTCCAGTGAAGGGGGTGTGGGTTCAATACCTGGTCGGGGAATTAGGATCCTACATGCCGTGGGACCAAATAACCAAAACATAAACCAGAAGCATTATTATAACAAAATTAATAAAAACTTAAAAAATAAGATAAGAAAGCTGTGGTACATATACACAATTGAGTGTTACTCAGCCGTTAAAAAGAATTCATTTGAATCAGTTCTGATGAGATGGATGAAACTGGAGCCGATTATACAGAGTGAAGTAAGCCAGAAAGAAAAACACCAATACAGTATACTAACACATATATATGGAATTTAGAAAGATGGCAATGACAACCCTGTATGCAAGACAGGAAAGAAGACACAGATGTGTATAATGGACTTTTGGACTCAGAGGGAGAGGGAGAGGGTGGGATGATTTGGGAGAATGGCATTCTAACATGTATACTATCATGTAAGAATTGAATCGCCAGTCTATGTCTGACGCAGGATACAGCATGCTTGGGGCTGGTGCATGGGGATGACCCAGAGAGATGTTATGGGGAGGGAGGTGGGAGGGGGTTCATGTTTGGGAACGCATGTAAGAATTAAAGATTTTAAAATTAAAAAAATAAAAAACTAAAAAAAAAAAAATAGGACTGTTTATCACCCGATCACCCAAGGGTTGTTCATTCTGTCCACTGGAAAGCTGTTTGGGGGGCCAGCCCTTGAAGGGTGTTTGTTCTCCAGTTCCTATACTCGAGGGAGAGGTGTGCAGACACGCTTGCCATAAAGTGAGTGCAGTTACCCGCTGTGCAAGCCCCTGAGGCTGGCTTGGCAGACACAGTCGTTCTGTAGCATGGGGCAGCTACTGGCTCCTTCAGTGCACATGGCCCACGGAACAGCTGTGCTCTGTCACCTGGAGACATGACGTCCATCCTGTGAGGATGGACAGAGATGGAGCCAATGACACTCCCCCTTTTAAGGGTGAATGGTGCTTCTGTGCAGTGGTTGAAGCCAGGTGTGGGTGCTGCTTTCTGCTCTGCTAATACAGTTCATCCATCACAGCATCAGACTCCCCCAAATCCACTCCTTTGTTCCTTCTAAGAAGTCAGGGCACGTGCATTTTGGGCAACTGGGAACCAAGGTCGTCAGCATCCATCACTGTCTCATGCTCCAAGCTCCTAAGATGTTGAGTAGCCTCTCAAATGTAAGGAGGGTTTTCCTTAAAATCTCTGCTCTCACTGTGATTTTACTAAAACTTACAAGTGTGCAAAAACTTTGTTTTAAGTGAGCATACTTTAAAGCTTCTTTATCAGCAGCTGAATTAATATTTTAAAATTTAACTTTCAGTCCTTGGAAAATAAAATCTAGGTATCCAGAGAGAAAGGTCTGTCTAGAAGGAGTTTATTTATTTATTCTTTCATTAACAACCTTTTATTCTTTCTTATTTTTGTCTATAGTTCAGGAACCAGGCATAGTTTGCAAAGATGATCTATACTGAAGTATTGAAGATTTGTAATACTGTAAGTTAAAAATTGCAAAATTAGCAGAGTCTCTGAAGGCAAAGTGCACCTTGAGAAAAAATGACCATGTTGGACTTCAGCTAGTTGCTAGTACTCTGAGTGTCACAAAAACGATGATCTAATACACGGATGTGTGGTGCTATAGGTTCAATAAATATCTCCCCAGTTGAAATCAAGCAATTTTATTTGCCATAAGTATTTACTTTTTGAAATCAGATTTGTTGTTTCTGGAGTTATTATGTGCAGTTAGTTCCACGGGGAAACGAAATGCTTGTAAAATGCAAATCGAGAAGGTCATCCAAGCTCTCTACCATTTCACTAGATTCCCTAATGCCCTGGCCCGAACATCTCCTGTATTGTTCCTGGGATTGGCAAATTCAGAAGGGAAAATAGCTCAGTATAAATGGGGCAGTCCATGGTTATTAACACATTTAAAATCAAGGGCAAAGAATAAAATGGATGCTCAGCTCATGCTATACCGTATGATTTTAGTTCCAGCAGCTGACACCAGGCAATTAAAGATACATTTGTTTTCAACAGCATGGGTTACAGTAAAGACAAAGGCACTTTGGGTAGATAAAACTAAGAAGAATAAGATGACCTCCACAGTGCCTCTCAAGAAATTTTATCTAATTTGTGCTGGAGGCTCTCTTGGGCCATTGGTGGGAGAAGAAAATTAAGAGAACAGTGTCATAGCCCCTAAAGAGCTTACTAGAGGAGCCAAACAAACATATTTGGAAAATGATCATAAAAATGTAATAAAAAATTATCACAGGAAGCAGTGGTGCTGAGAGATGGACACAGTGACCATGTAGGACAGAGAAGAGAGATGGTCCTTCATTTCCCAGAATGCAATGGGCAGTATCTTCACCTGTGACCCCAGTAACAGATGGACATTTCTATAAAGGGGTCAACTCCTACAGATACACACAAAGTCATCAGGAAACAGAAATGATGAATGAAAGGGTTGATATTTCTTTCAAACACACACGTTTGTGCTCATAATTATTTAAAATTAAATACCTCTTCACAAGCACTTTACATTAAATACTCATTTCCATTTTTCTTCAAATATCAATAAAATCAGGTTCTTTTTCATATAATTTTTAATGCATATACTTAAACTTAATTAACAACTATACACATGTATTAAGGAGTATTAAGCATCTATATATGCAAACAAAATATTTTTTCTTAAGTTAATTGTGCCTAGAATCTAAATTTGAGTGAACTTATTTTCCACTATAAGTCTTAAAAGTTAAATCACAAAGAGCAAGATAAAAATGCTGCATGCTCCTGGCTTAAATTCACACCAAACATTTATGTATCAGAACCTATGATTAGGAGAGGAGGGCATTAAAAAAGAAAGAAAAATATCTTCAATGGTTTTCTAATTTTTCAAACTTTTCTGAGGGAAAAGTAGTCAAAAATTAGAAGTAAAAACCCAGATAATGACATTTTATAGACTCCATTGACAAATCCTCCCAGTCTTCTTTGTTTTATTTGCCACACCTCCAGAGTTTCTCCATGAAGTTTACCTTTGACAAGACGTGGCCATGGGATTCTGTTTTTGGTAATGAAATGAGAACAGAGGTATTTGTGCAGATTCTAACATCTTTCCAGTTGAAAGTCAAACCAGTTCTCCTGAAACTGTCTCTTTTTCCTTCCATCCTCTGAGAGTGGAATCTGGATGTCGATCTGAGCATCTTGGATCCCAACCAGGAAGTCACCTAAAAAGCATTGAAAGAAAAGATGTAAAGAACCTGTCTGCTCTGGGGTGTGTCCTAACGTCACACTCTTTCATCTTTTTAAAGACATTCTTGTGCTGCCTTTGTTTTAGCAACTAACTATAACCTTGTCAGTGAACCTTCCTGTCAGTAATAACATTTTACTTATCTCATTTTACATCTACTTCAGTAGATTAAATCTCTTATCTTCAGTCTTCAGGACATGGATAACTTTCCCAAGCGCTTATTCCTGGTTCCTAAAGTTAGGTTGTGGTCTATGAACTTCAGGGTACTTTATTACAGAATTTTTAAATCTTTAATAGAGTAATAGACAAATTTTCTTATTATTCTTTTCCAGGTTGATTCATTATTTTTTTAAAAAAACATGTAAACTGTTTGGTGAATATCACCAAATATTTTTCAATAGATTATCTCACAACACATCATATTCAGGTTAAAGTGTCAGATGCAAACACCAATATTTACAACTGTTTTAAAGAATATTCGCTCAGTGGTAAAGGACCTGCCTGCCAATGTCAGTTGGAGTCTTAGAGAATTTGTTTGTGCCTTTTCATTTAGGTCCTGGAATTCTGGCTCTGGTAGTTCAATTATATACTTTTCTATATCATCAGCTACTGTACACAGAGAGATTCTGTGAAGACAACTTCCACACTTTTTTCCCCCTCAATTTTCGTAAGTGATGTCTTGTCTGAGACTAGAGTTCTCTTTCTCAGCCTAAGGAGAGCTACCCTCAGTTGTCTAAGCTTCAGACACATCAACTTTGGAAGAGATGTAAGTCACTGGGAGGGAACACGGATGCCTGCCCCCTCCAGCTGTACCTACTCCCTGAACTTCAGTGTATTAGCTAACTTGGAAGTTTTTACTAGATTGAAAAAAAAGAAGAAGAAGAAAGACGGCAGAAGAGATGTACCTAAATTTTCACTGAGAAGAAACTGACAGTCTTAAACGTATGTGCTATAATCCAGGGGAGATCAGCTGGGAAAGCAAGGCTAGTTCCATATTTGACAATCCATTTGTGTAATTCACACATTAACCAATTAAATAAGGGAAAACATTTGTGGAAACTGTCTTTTCATGGTGTGATAGCTCTTTATTTTAGGGTTGATGATAGAATGACATGGTCTGCACCATAGTATATTTATCCATTTACCTACTAAGAAACATCATAGTAGTAGTAGCAAGGCTAAGTAGATTCAGTCGTGTCCAACTCTTTGTGACCCTGTGAACTGTAGCCTGCCAGACTCCTCTGTCCATGGGGTTTTCCAGGCAAGAATACTGGAGTGGCTTGTCATTTCCTCCTCCAGGGGATCTTCCGGACCCAGGGATCAAACCCACATCTCTTGCATCTCCTGTATTGCAAGTGGATTCTTTACCTGGGAAGTCACCTGGGAAGCCAGGGGACATTAAAGTTGCTTCCGCATTTTGGCGGTTATGAATAAAGCTTATATGGCGGACCACCTGGGAAAATACCTTTGGGATCTATATATATACTTTTTTAAAAGTTAAAAAATCTTGGTAGTTAGCCAGAGGAGTTGAAAACTTACATTTGCCCACAAAAAAATGGGTGCATGATTTTGTGCAAATGTAAGTTTTCAACTCCTCTGGCTAACTACCAAGATTTTTTAACTTTTTATTTTGGAATGATCATAGATTAATCAGAACTGTAAAAAAAATGTATATATATAGATCCCAAGGGCACTTTTCCCAAGTGGTCTGGCTCCATAGTCTCGGCTCTTAAGAATTCTACAGTCTCCAGTATGCAGTCTAGAAATGCCTAAAACTACTTAAATGTTACATAAATAAATAACTGAATGAAATAGAACATGAACCAGGAAAATATTGGGAGATATTATATATGATTGTCAAGAGCTGTGAAGGCTCTGAGATTTACCTGCTCACTAGTTGTTAATCCCATGGCTGTTGGCAGATGACATGAGGCTCCCAGGTACAAGCTGAAGGTAAGTTTATTAGCTGCAGTGATGGCAATAGGCAGAGAGCTTCGTTAATTTTTGTGCTGGTTTTCTGACCCTTGGTCCCATGGAGCAGTGAAAAGAGGACTGGATAATTCATGAATGGGGCTGCAACACCACTGAGAAGCCCAGAGTTATATGGACAATAAGGACTCCTGAACCAGCTACAGTGGACACTGTTATCTTATTACACTGAGCAGCTCGCCTGCCTGACCTCCACTCCAGGGGGAGACATTATCTCTGCTTCCCAAGACTGAAAACAAACATGCTATTTGCTATTTAGGGAGCTACCAGTTCTATCATCCAAGACACTGGACTATAAAAGCATCCTTGCTAATGTCTTTCAGAAGAGGGACAGTCAGTGTTACCCATGGAAGTCGTTTGAGTCATGAGATGCACAGGTGAAAACTGTCTCCAAAAACTGATCTGTGCACTAGGGGAGCATTTTATAACTAAAAATAAACAAAGTTATCAAGAAAAACAGTATGTGTAATTAGGAAATAATTTGAGACATACACATGTCAAACACCAAGCAGATAGCATCTTAAATAACAGACAAACATTAAATTGGAAAGCAATGTAAAATAATTACAGAGTATAAAATAAATTTGAATATTGTGTATTAATGTATAGAAAACATGCAAGACCATATGTAATAAATTAATGGACAAATGACAAAAAAATGCTAGAGGCATAAATGGACTAAAAAAATGCTCAGTAAGTATTTGAAAATAAATTTCAATATTGCTAGAAATTAAATAAATAAGCTAATAATACCAACCTCAGTCAGCTCTCACTTCATGGATATATATTGTTACAATTCATGTAAACTGATAGAATATTGCTGTGAAACATTCATTAAATGTGTATGCAACTTTTCAAATTATACCTTTGATCTTATTAATATAATTCTACTGTTACGAATTTTTCCAACTTTGTTATACAAGATTGGCATTTAAATTGATACCAATCTTGATGGTAATAGTATAATTGTTTCAAAATAACAAACAAACTTAAAAGGATACTCCAGCCATCAAAAGATATTGATATAAGAAGTATGAAATGAGAAGGAAAAAAATGTCCTCAGTATATTTTCAAGTGTTAAAAGTACATTAGAAAACAGTACAATGACATGTTTCTCTTCGACAACTACATGCATATACATACACATACACAAGCTTGTAAAGACAATCATAAGGTTAAATACAGGTTTATTGTGAATTTATAATTTCTCTATTTTCCAATGTTCTTGGTAGATCACTTTTCAATTTGACTCTCAGGCTCACAGGAAGTTGCAAAGATGGTTCAGAGTGCAGCCTGGCTCTGTTCCCATCAATGCCACAGGTCACACGACTAGGGTACAGTAACAAAGTCAGGACATCTGTATGCACACGGCGTGTGCAGATGTGTGTAAGCAGCATGGCAGTCAGGATGCAGGGCTGTCCCCTGTCACAAAGACCTCACTCCTGTCACCGTCTGCTTACCTCCACCCCAAGCTCGTTAGAAGTTCCTGTTTTCCCAGTGCTGTGTAAGGGGATTTGAGACCTGCCTCTTTCATTTCCCAGAACACCTTTGACATTCATCCTTGCTGTTGCATGTCAGCAGTCTGGTCCTTTTTCATGGCTGAGTGGTGTCCCACTGTTGAATACTTCACCCATTGAATACTTCACCCATTAACGGGCATTGTGGTTATTTCCAGTTTAGGGCACTGCTAGGGCAGCTGCTCTGAACACTCTGCAAGGTCCTTGTGTAAAAACAGCTTAAAATCCTGGGGGATGGGGCTTCCTGGGTTGTCTAGTACTTAAGATTCCGAGCTTCCACTGCAGGGGATGCAGGTTTGATCCCTGGTTGGGAAACTGAAATCCTGTTTGGCCAGCCAAAAAAAAAAATTCCTGGGCAATAAATGTCCAGAGAGTCAATTGCTGGGTGGAGTGTGAGCTCATGCTTATTTATTTATTTTAAAGAAACTGCCAAATTGTTTTCCCATGTGGCTTTAAAACTTTCCATTCCCATAACTAATGTAAGGGAGATCCAATTCCTCTACATCTTCATCAAGATATGATCACCAATATATTTTCTATAGCTGTTGATATACTTGGAGAGATATCTCCTTGTGGTCTCAGTTTGCATTCCTTCTTGCCTGCTGATGCTGAACATATTTTCATACACTTATTTGCACCTGTGTATTTTCTATGCTGAAATGTCTGTTCATATCTTTTGCCCATTTTCTAATTATTGGCAAAGATATAAAAGCAATTCAGTAAAAGAAAGAGTCTTCTAAACAAATGGTGCTTGAGCAATTGATACGTATATCTATATATATCTCTAATATATATTGGGTCTTTTCAACCCAGGGATTAAACCCAGGTCTCCTGCATTGCAGGTGAATTCTTTACCAGTTGAGCCACCAGGGAAGCCCAAGGATACTAGAGTGGGTAGCCTATCCCTTTCTCCAGGGAATCTTCATGACCAAGGAATCAAACTGGGGTCTCCTGTGCTGCAGGCAGATTCTTTACCAGCTGAACTACCAAGGAAGTCCATACTATCTCTAATATATAATAAATAAAACTCCAATATATAATAAATAAAACTCTAATTTATTTGTGTATATTTAATTAAAAAGTTAAATGCAACCTAATCCTTACACTTTATACAAAAATTAAGTCTAAATGGTTCCCAGATATAAACTTAAAACATAGGAAAAAGTCTTGAGGTCCTCAGGCATGGTGAAATGTTCTTAGACATAGCACCAAAAGCATGAGGCATAAAACAAAACAAAAAATAATGAACTGCAGATCATCAAAATGAAAATATTTGCCCTGCTAGTTGAGTTTTACATTTTTCTTTTTACCTGCCACACTGAATTGCTAAGTCATTTGAGGAGAAATTTTATGCCTGTTTATATTAAGTGTGTCTGTCATAGGTGCCAGAAAATAATTAATTGTGATTGAACAAGCAAATGCTTCTGTATATTAGAATATTTAGCATATGTTCAGGAATTAATGCTTATTGAATATTTATATAGTGATGAGCTAAATCTGCACTGTGGAAATTCTCCAGCACTCAACAAGTATATAATGAGTAATCATAATATTAACATATTCACCAACCTAAAGGGCTGAGCTTCCCTGGTGGCTCAGATGGTAAAGAATCCTTCTGCAATGCGTGAGACCTGGGTTCGATCCCCTTGGGAAGATCCCCTGGAGGAGTGCATGGCAACCCACTCCAGTATCCTTGCCTGGAAAATCCCCATGAACAGAGGAGCCTGGTAGGCTACTGGGGTTGAAAAGAGTGGGGTTAGAAAGAGTCAGACAGTACTGAGCAGCTAAGCACAGCAAAAGATGGATACTCAGAAGGAAAGAATAAAGGTTAGTTCACTTTCCAAAAAAAGTAAACAGTGTTCAAAGGGACAGTCTTTACCGACATAGAAAAAATATGCCAAGAAATCAAAATAAAAATTATTAGGGAAGGAAAAAGATGAGCGGGGGTCAGAGAGGGCCCAACAGAAGCTTAGGGGGAAGAGAAGAAAGACATTGAGAAACTAGAGAGAAGGTGCTGGTCTTTGAGGACTAACCCTGGTCACTCCTTTTATACAGACGGTGACAGTCATGTTCTATCAACTAGGAATCAGTAAAACAAAGCCTAAACTGAAAGCATGGACATGATATGGACTCAGTGAAATAATTCAAAATATATTTTCAAACATTTTACAGGGCAAAGACTCCATTAACAATTCCCTGTTCCTTCCTTGATTATTTTTATTTTTCTGAAGGAGACAAGATGCCCTCCTCTTTCTAAACTCTGAGCCTACCATTCTTTCTGCTTCTCTTCACTTTCCTTGGAAAAGAAAACTTCAGAACAGGAGGGAGCTCATCTAGAACTCAGAGAATATACTTCTGATGAGCCAGTCCTCCATGAAGAAAAGAGAATACTAGAAAAATGGTCAAAATACACTTATTCAGAACACTAGAAATTAACCAAAATCTTGCACAAAAGCACCCAAAAGTGTTGATTAAGAAAGAAAAAAATGCATCCTGTGAAGACCACAAGGTTTGTGGGATTTAACCTTGTCCTGTGCCCAGTGCCATGGCATATATGAATTGCAACAGCCTTTTAATGTTATTCTATCTGAAAGAAGCCAAACAAAGGAAATCACATGTTGTCTGATTCTATTAATAACTTGGTAAGTAGTTGACCCACATGTTGCGAAAGATTGAGAGCAGGAGGAGAAGGGGGCAGCAGAGGATGAAATGGTTAGATGGCATTACAGACTCAGTGGACATGAGTCTGAGCAAGCTCCAGGAGATGGTGAAGGACAGGGAAACCAGGCATGCCATACTGCATGGGATCACAAAGAGTCAGACAGGGCTTAGTGGCTAAACTACAAGTAGTCATCAGTTTTGGGAAATGGGTAATTTGGTAGGGATGTTAATGGGTTAGAATTTCTTTCTGTGGTGATGAAAATATTTTGGAATTTGACAGTGGTCATGATTACACAACTCTGTGCATAAATTTAAAAAGCCAGTGTGTTATACGTTTCAGAAGGGTGATTTCTGTAGTCTTTAAATTATGCTAAATAAATCTGTTGTTTAAAAAATGACCTTCATAATACTTAAAAGCAAATATATGTGTGAAATCAAGCTAACAATTGTTTAACTAACATAAATGTACACAATTGTTAAAATATCACCTATTTTATTAGCAATGCTGTTTATTGCTTGCCATTAAAAGTCTGCACAGTAGCATTTATGTGGTAGTAAGTTAGGAGTTAGGTTGCTATATATATAATAAACAGAGACAATGAAAAATTTATAAAAAATGTTCTGTATGGTTTATAGCAAAATAAAAAGTAATATCACTGGATATAGCTGTTAAGTTTATCACTAAGCTTGCAAAATAAGTTCTGTGAACTGTATATCTGTCTGTGAGGGGTGAGTTTATGCTCAATTCAATGATCTTCATACATGACAAAAATGTCCATCCATGTAGCACAGTGGTAAAGAATTTGCTTGCAAAGCAGAAGATGCGGCCTCCATCCCTGGGTTGGGAAGATCCTCTGGAGAAGGAATAGGCAATCCATTCCAGTATTTTTGTCTTAAAAATCCCATGGACAGAGGAGCCTGGTGTACTTCAGTCAATGGGATCACAAAGAACTGGACACGACTTAGTGGCTGAACAAGAAGACAATTTTAGGGTAACAGAATTGACTGCTTCAAAAATCTGATGTGTGTTTGGAGTTAAAGATGGAATATTGAAAGTTTAAGTTAAAACTTTTCCAATTCTTATATTAAAATCACTGCCAATAATATCAAATATAATTTTTTATTTCAGTTTATTTTAGAAAACTTCATTAATATTTTCAAACATAAACTTAGACAACATATTCCATTTCAATGTAAAGTTAACTTATACGGAAAACTTTAAAATTTTATTTTATATATCTTTATGAAAGTGAAAGTGTTAGATGATCAGTTGTATCTAAGTCTTTGCAACTCCATGAACGGTAGCCCTTCAGGCTCCTCTGTCCATGGAATTCTCCAGGCAAGACTATTAGAGTGGGTTGCCATTTCCTTCTCCAGGGTATCTTCCTGACCCAGGGATTTGACCTGGATTTCACACATTGCAGGCAGATTCTTTACCCTCTGAGCCAGGGAAGTCCCTATATATCTTTATATATAACTGTTAAAATAACAAAATTCTAGTTGCATGTTAAATGTTTTTCATAATTGCTTTTTTCATGAGAAAACTTCTTGTGAGTGAAAGAAAAATAGCTTGCAATGGTAACTTCGGGCTTTTCATTGTTCTTTTCTGCCATCTTCAATATATTTATTTTATCCACTCTGAACAAACTTATCTCTGCATTTAATAAAAAGGCTGTTTCTAGCAGTATTTTTATTTGTTTGTTAGTTTATCTGTGTCTTTTATAGAAGAAATAAAACAGGGTATTTTTTCTGACCTCATTACCAAAAACAGTTGATAATTATATGAGCAATTGAAAAAATGATCTTGTAGACACTGTTGATCAATAATAACTCTTCATGTTAACGACTGGAAAGCTCATAGCAAAATCAGTGGAATGGGAAAAATGAGTGCATATACTTATACGAAGAAAGGAAAAGATCTTTGGGGTCATTGACTGGGTAATGTAATTGATTAGGCCTATGATTAGAAATTCAACATCCAAAAAACAAAGATTATGGTATCCGGTCCCATCTCTTCATGGCAAACAGATGGGAAAACAATGGAAACAGTGAGAGACTTTATTTTCTTGGGCCCCATCACAGCAGATGGTGACTACAGCTGTGAAATTTAAAGACACTTGCTCTTTGGAAGAAAAATTATGATCAATCTAGATAGCATATTAAAAAGCAGAGACATGACTTGGCTGACAAAGATCTATCTTGTCAAAGCAATGGTTTTCCCTGTAGTCATGCATTTGAGAAGGAAATGGCAACCCACTCCAATGTTCTTGCCTGGAGGATCCCAGGGACAGAGGAGCCTAATGGGCTGCAGTCTGTGGGGTCGCACAGAGTCAGACACGACTGAAGCAACTTAGCAGCATCAGTAGCAGCAGTAGTCATGTATGGATGTGAGAGTTGGACTATAAAGAAAGCTGAGCACCAAAGAATCGGTGCTTTTGAACTGTGGTGTTGGCGAAGTCTCTTGTGAGTACCTTGGACTGCAAGGAGATCCCACCTGTCCATCCTAAAGGAGATCAGTCCTGAATCGTCATTGGAAGGACTGATGCTGAAGCTGAAATTCCAATACTTTGGCCACCTGATGCAAAAAGGCAACTCATTGGAAAAGACTCTGATGCTGGGAAAGATTGAAGGTGGAAAGAGAAGGGAACGACAGAGGTTGGGGTGGTTGGATGGCATTACCGACTCATTGGACATGAGTCTGAGCAAGCTTTGGGAGTTGGTGATGGACAGGGAGGCCTGGTGTGCTGCAGTCCATAGCGTCACAAAGAGTTGGACACGACTGAGTGACTGAACTGAACTGATGATTAGAACATAAATAAAAATAAGTAGAATTTAGACATGGCTTTTAGGAAAAAAAAAGTTTAAACTTCACTTTTGGGTAAAGAAAGCATAGATAATTAACCTTTTTATTTACATATGATAGATACATGTTTCCTTATAATAAATCTAAAGAATCATCTCAACTCTTCATATCATTAAAATTTTAAAAATGGAGGATTTCCTGGTGGCTCAGTGATAGAAAAAATCTGCCTGCCAATGCAGGAGACATGGGTTTGATCCCTGATCCAGAAATATCCCACATGCCTCAGACAGAGCCACTAACCTCAGGAGTTGCTACTACTGAACCCACGACCTGCAATTGCTGAATGCTGTGTGCCCGAGAGCCTGTGCTTCACAACAAGAGAAGGCATGGCAATGAGAAGACCATGTACCACAACTAGAGAGTAGCCCCCAGGTGCAACAACTAGAGAAAAGCCTGCACAGCCAGAAATTTAAATGAATAAAAATTTAAAAATGGGTTTCTAATTTGTATTATGCATAAACTAAGGAATCAAAATAGGTTTGACTTGGTCAGGCTGAAAAAGTGAGCAGTAGAATTTGGAGATCTTACATATTAATATTTCAGATGGGTAGAAAATTAGAACATACTAATGATTAAGCTATCTTCATCAGAAAAGACATGAACTGAATCTAAATTATAGAAATTAAATGAAAAGAAGCAATAATTCTACACAAACTCATAATAACTCACACCCACAGAATTAAACAGTAATTCTCAAAATTTTTCACTTAAATGTTGCCATAATAACATTAGGAATTCCAAAAATTTAGATTGGAACATACCATCTGCTGAAAATATTAATGTCTGAACAAGTACAGCTGTGAGCTCAATTAGTCACACAGTCATTAAAATGAAGCGTGCATAAAAAATGTACCCTTTCACGAATAAAAGCTAGTCTACTTAATTCACAGCAATGTTCTCTGCTGGGGATGCCGTTGTCCTAAGAGAAGGAGATGACCAAAAAATTGCCTGAGTCCAAGCATGCAGGCGGCAAGTATCACCCCAAAACTGCTTTCTCTGGCTGTTTTCTTGAGAATCTTGAAAACCACAGCCTTCTGCCCAGAAGCTGCATGGAAGTACACTTCATCTAAATATTGCTTCACAGAAACAAGGAAACATCTGTAAAATTAATAAGGCAGAGCAGACCTCTTGCTTCTGTTGACTTTTAAGATGTTCTATTTCCTTATAAACCTTTTAGATCTCACAAATATTCTGGTAAATACGAAACACTGAAAAAAGCTTGTTAATGGAAATTGCTTTTATCTGTTTCTCAGAGATCAGATCGGGTTGCTGAAGTTGAGTGCATACATGAGTTTGAAGTATATTTGAGTGTGTCATTCAATGAGAGCAACTTCAAAGAGTCTTCACACTTGTTTCAGGTGCTATCATAGTGTTAAATATTTCTTTCCTTTGAAAAAAGGTGTTTGTTGAGCTTGATATATTAAAAAAGTATTGCTGAGAATCCCTTCTTTGTGTTTTTTATATTTAGAATTGAATCATACTTGAATGATGTTTTGATAGCATCTATCCTCAATGAAATGAATAAGTTATTTCTTACTGCTCACATTTATCAAAATTTTATAATGCTGAAGGGTTACAAATAACAGCTTGTCATAAGCAACTTTTATAAAATTTGTGTAGGGTGGCAACTATTCATGTGAAGGAGGTTATATTAGAAAAAGTGATATGAAGGATTCTATGTCCTCATTCCCACATTTGATTCTTAATTTTTAATTAGCATAGAGTATGCATTAAATTACTATTATGCATCAAGCATTATTCTTACACAGAGGATATGTTGATGAATAGGAAGCAGCCCCAGTATTCAAGCATTCGTCATCTCTGTGGGTATCGATAAATGGGAATGACAATTATATTCTATAATCTTCTGAGACATTTCAGACACTATTCTGGAAAGACAAAAACAGGGCACATAAAGGAAATTTGGCTGGAGTTTCAGGGTAGGAAGGTTAGAAGAGACAGACTCTTTGCTATTCGCAAGAGCAGAATTAATTCTAAAGGAGGAGGAAGGTATGGGGGTTGGGTGGAGCATCCAGGGAAAGAAGATTAAGTTAAAGCCCTGTATAAACAGATTTGACACTGTTTGGCTTCTGCTATAGTTCTGTGTGATCCACACTGTACGTGGAAGAAGTGAGGAAGTGGGAGGATCCAGGGCATACTCTTTCCTTTGTGTCATATTAACGGATTGAAATTTCCAGTTAAGTTGCAGGAGATTTTTGTTAAGTATGGAGTAGGTGACATAGTCAGCTCTCTGTTTCTTAAGGGACTCCATGGCTGAATCACAGCGGATTTTTAGAACAGGTAGGTCAAACTCCTAGCCCCGAGACCAAACAGGAAGGAGATAAGTATTCTCCATAGGTGATGGGAGCCTGAATGTGGTGACTGATAGGAATTACAACAGATGGTCCTTGACTTGGCCCCGCCATGTATATTGGATCACTTAATTTGCAATGTCATTTGTTTTCAGTTCAATTCAGTTGTTTAGTCGTGTCTGACTCTTTGAGACCACATGGACTGCAGCATGCCAGGCTTCCCTGTCCATCACCAACTCCCAACTCATGTCCATCATGTCAGTGTTGCCATCCAACCATCTCATCCTCTGTCACCCTCTTCTTCTCTTGCCTTCAATCTTTCCCAGCATCAGAGTCTTTTCCAGTGAGACAGCTCTTTACATCAGGTGGCCAAAGTATTGGAGTTTCAGCTTTGGCATCAGTCCTTCCAATGAATATTCAGGACTGATTTCCTTTTGGATTGACTTGTTTGATCTTGCAGTCCAAGGGACTCTCAATAATCTTCTCCAACACCACAGCTCAAAAGCATCAATTCTTCATTCCCTTTAATTCTGAACAAAGCTTCACTTTTAATTAGTACTTCTATTGAAATCATTTAGCAGTAAGCTTTTTCATTAAGCCCCTTCTGTGTTCCAGGCTCAGCTCAGTGGTGAAGATAGACAGCTAAGCTCTGTAGCCACGGTCATGGCCTTTGTAGAAACTAAGGCTTGAGAGCGATGGTAATTTCAGCCAGAGCAGTAAAGGTGGCCAAGTGCTGTGAATGTGTCAGAAAAATTCAGCTTAAAAATTTATTTATTTATTTATTTATTTTTGATGGTACTGACTCTTTATTGCTGTGCAGGTTACTCTCTGCAGCTTTGATGTGCAGACCTCTCACTATGTTGGCATATCTTGTTGTGGAGCAGTAGCCATGGCCCCCTGGCTCTAGAGCACAGACTCAGCAGTTGTGATGCTTGGGCTTAGTTGCTCCACAACATGCGGGATCTTCTTGGATCAGATATATATGTAAAGTTCATCTAAGAGGAATTGTGCTTGTTTTTGGTGGTGGGAGACTTAATATGGTATCTATTTGGAGGTTTTGTGTTCTTTTTGATTGGTTTAATTATTTACGATGAACAAGTATTAATTTTCCAGCAAATTTTTTTCAAAAAACGATAAAATGAGAGCAAATCATTAAGAAACTAAAATAACATAGATATCAGAATTGTTTCAAAACTATTTCTACAATTGTTCACTCTTTGGCACTGTAATTACCTGAAAGAAATCTGTAGTCTCTTATGACACAGAAATGAGCAGCTTCTCAGTTACGAATGACCAGAGAGTGATGTCCCATCAGACCAGTCTTCTTAGTATAGATTCAGCTCTTAATGGACCATTGTGAAGCCATAACTCTGACGGCTTCACAATGGTGAAGCCATTCACAACTCTAGTCTTGCTTTCAGTAATTCTGGTTGCTGAAACAATTGGACAAATATCATCTTTATTCCATCTCTAGGGCCTTTAGGGGCCAGATAACTAATCTTCATAAACATTAATACTTAAGCTGCTCAAAAGCCAATAAACAGTACAGGTTGGTGGAAAGGAAAGTTTTCTTTATTTTGGATGATGGCAACCGGTGGGGAGTGTAGACTCCTGTCCAAAGGAGTCCTCCCCTCTCACCCTTGACAATCGGGGGCAGGGGCTTCATAGATGGAGGCAGGAGGCTACAAGCAGAAACAGCAGTCAGCTCTAACAATTATCTTAAAATTGGCCATCAGTGGTCTGACCAACATTGTCTTGATTGCTTTAGGTGCAGTTAATCTTCAGTTCTAGGGTCAGTTGGTTTCCATTTCCCTGAGGCCATTTCTTGAAACTGTAGCAGCGTATGTCAGTCTGGTCATCTTGTAGTTAACTTCTTCCACTTGGTGGGGGTTTCAGTATCTATAAGACAGTTCATAGGATACAGCTCAGAATATGATCTATAACCCTTGAGAAGGAACTAAATAAAGGTCCTTGACTGTGCTTAATGACTACATTATTATTATTTGATCTCCTTTGACCATTTTCCTTTGTTTCTGCATGTTCTCACTTCTCTGATTAAACTTATTCTTTGCCTAAAGTTTTTCCACAGATGAAAGGCAGGCAAAAGACATGGAGGGAAGGACCATAGGGTTCTGCTCCATTTCATACTGGTGGGCCAGAAATTGTGTCCTTAGGGTTATGCACCCAAGGTAAGCAGCTCACCACTGCCCCTGTTCATGGCAGCTAAGTCTTCTAAGGACATGCTCTAAACCTCTGTGAACTCTACAAATCAAACCCAGGAAGTGAAAACACAGATGTAGTAAAAAGTATCTGTTTTTATTTTCCTGTATGCGTCATTAAAAAAGGTACAGTTTTATTAGTAGTACATTAATGAACTTAAAGAACAAAGTGACAATTTGTTGTCACAGGTATTAATTTACATTTTACAAACATCCACCAAAACAATTAAAAATGAAATAAATATATTTACATTTCATACTTCTGGTATTCTCATTGCATTTTAATATGTATAAAATATATAACATTTATAGTATTCTATTCATCTTTAAAAGCAACTTCAAATGTGCAAAGAAGTGAATTATAATTTTAAAGTATTAGGCAATAAAAGTAAATCATAAACAAGAGTTTTAGAGGAATGAATAAAGTAATTCCTTATGGAGAGTCATCAGGACAGCAGTGTTAAGCATGTGTTAATATTATAGAACATTATCACTTACCTTAAAGAGCTACGCACAAGATCTTCCTTGTGCTTTTAAAGCTTCTCCACATTGCTGATTTCTAGCAGTAATTCTACATCTGTGTTAGGATGAATACTTTTTCACAGTAATAAATCAAGCATTTCTCAAACCCAGCATTCCATGTAAACAAAGTTTATGACAAGTTTTGTTTTTGAAAATGAGGGAAACCTCTAACTTTAATGTTCCCAAAGGAAAGTCTCTCTGCTGACATAGTAAATATGGGGTTGGCATTTATTTTCAAAGACTTGTTTCTTCTTGCTGAATGGGTTTTGTGATCAAAGGCTTTAAAACTCTAGGTTGGTGCATGCCTGAAAAATGGGCAAGAATGACACTCTTATTATTTTCCCTTAAAAATAGTGTTGGATGGTAAATGCTGGGGTACACATTACACTTACATTATCTATTAAAGTAGCTTTGAAATAAACACTTGTTGCAATATAACAAATTACAAATGTCCCTGCTTTAATATACTTCAGCTTAAATGAACTGTGATTCTTTATGAGGCAATATACATTGTTATAGTAGTTAGCAAAGAGGTCAAATGATATTTGAACTCCTTTCTCTGACCCAAGTATATATAATGTAATGTTGCCTTTGAGCTTATACAATGTATACCATCATGAACTTTAGCATGTATTTATATACATACATATGTATACATATACGTATATATATATGTATATTGTGTATGTACACACACACACACATACACACATATACCAAGGCACTGGAGAGATTAACACATAATTAAGCATTCTGCTGTTAAAATGGCTCTAGTATAAACTAGGATTTAAGGAGAAAATCTCATGCATCTAAACCTAAATTACATGAGAAGTAGAGATTAATCTGAATATTTTTGTTTATTTCTAAGCTTTCTCATTCAAGTAGTCCAAGTTATAACAAATTTCAGTGTCTAATCATTGCACAGTGAAAAAATATGTTAAATGTTATTTGCTAACTGAGGAAAATCAAAGTAATATTTTTGTAATAGGTGGCTTATCTACTAGTCATGTTAAGTAGCAATTTAGGCCTGTGGATTTTGTTTTTCAGTAGTATCAAAAATAAACTCAACATGGTTTTATCATAAATTTTAATTTAGCCTATAATTTACAATGTAAATTTAAAGTATATTAATATATTTATTTGAAATATATTCTTCTATAGAATTTGTGATTAGCATTTTATTATATATACATGTGTGTGTGTGTGCGCGTGTCATACAAGGAGACATATACCCACATGTATCTCATTGTGCGCCTTTTCCTTTACATACACATAAGCACAGCCTAGAAGAGCTTTATGACATACAAAAAGGGTTTTTAATTGAATTGCTTTTTTTTGTATTTTTTTGAATGGAGTTTTTACAAAATCTGACGTTTTCAAATGATTATGTTATACTTGTAGAAAGCTTCAAAACTTTCTCTTTCTTTAGGTTGAGTAGCCCATTTCTTATTGCCTGCGGCCCGACTGATCATCACATTATGGACACACGGACGTCACCCCAATATGGGGCAGGCTAACACACACTCAAGGTGGTGACAGAGGTCTTGTGGTGAGCTGGCTGCTCTGCTCAGATCCTGATGCAGGGGCCCATCTCTCCACACCCCGCCCCCTTGGGCTGGTGGCCTCCTGAAGTCTGTCTTTGGTGGCTTCTGATTTTAGAATGACTGTTGTATCTGATCAAAAAACAGTGAGCCATAATGCCATAGTCATATCCCCATTATGCTATGTTAGTCGCTCAGTTATATCTGACTTTTTTGCAACCCTCTGGGCTATATAGCCTGCCCGGCTCCTCTATCCATGGAATTCTCCCAGCAAGAATACTGCTTGCCATTCCTTTCTCCAGGGGATCTTCCTGATCCAGGGATGGAACACTGCAGGCAGATTCTTACCTCCTGAGCCACCATATTCCTGTTATGAAAATGTATTCAGTTAGATGGTCAAAATAACTATGTTAGAACTGTATTTTGTCCAGTTTGCCCTAGTTCTTTTTAAAAGGACACCTAGATCAAACTGAGCACTTACTCAGCTACAGTCCTGAAACTTCACTTCTTTTCAATTTAATGTGCTTAAGAGTTGGTCAGATACAGAGTGAATTAATAATTTATAATGATTATGGAAATAGCTTAATGTTCATTTTTAATTATAATGTTCATGTGTCCTTTTTACAAATAATGTTTCCTTCTTGAGAGATTTTTTTCCTTCTTTTTAAAATTAGTCCACCTTATTATATATTTGGTCATCTTCACAAGGAAGTATGCAACAAGTGTGACTGAGTGGGGGAACATGTGTACTAATATAAAAGTAATTTTTTCTTGATAGAGAGCTGGTTGTTTAAAAGAAGATCTCAGCACAGCTGTGGTATAGGACAGACAATGTTATACAAACATCTGGGATCTGAGCTGTGTGCACTTCAGGGCTTTCAAATCTCCAACCCCTTTATACCTACATTCCTAGGACAAGATGCCTCCAATAATTCATAACTTGGCATTGCATGACTGCTTTTTATGACATGATAAGGTAGAAGTTTTAACTTGTATTTTCATATCTTACCTTATTCTCTCATATGCTCTAACTAAAATGGAATGATGTTATTTACCCAACAAAAGTAATAGATTTGAGAATACTTCCTGGGGACATTTCCAATCAGGATTAACTCCAGCTCCAGGTGAGGTTAGGAATACAAGAAGGAACTGTCTCTTACACCACATGAATTGATATTTTCTCTATGAAAGGTTTTCGGGTCACTGAAAATTTATGAAATTTTAATTTAATAATAAATTTCAGGTAAAATAGAAATCTCCATAAATGAAGGAAAGGACAAGAGGTTCATGGATGTTTCCTTCATTCCTCACTAAATTAACACATTTTGGCATCTTTGAAGGAACACTGGCTGTGAATAACACATTTGGTGTCAGTGACCCCAGGAAGAAATATTCCATTTCATATCGTGTCTATTGTAGGTCAAATGCAACGATCTTTTTGAAATTCTCAGCAATGATTTACAACAGCATACACATATTGGGGTGCCACTGTCAAGTCATGGGGTGAAGCTATAAGCAGAGATCCACACCAGTGAGCTGAGGTGCTCTCTTCTTGGACAAGGGTCTTCACTCTGGTCTCGGGGCCTCTGCCTCCTTCTGTTGCTCCTCACATAATAGCAGGGCACTGGTTCCTGAGCAGGCCCTTCATGCATTTGTCATACAAAATAGTCTAAAATACAGACGTGACTGTTTAATGGGTGTTTTATTTATAGGTAGCTTACAATTTTTATATTATTTACACACTCGAGTCATTCATCGGTTCATCTTCCCTTTCAGTGAAAGCAACACAGCGGTCCTGACCCAACGAGGAAGAGCAAGTCATCCCGCTCATTTAGGACAATCCCCCGAGGCCGTCGAACAGAATGCTTTGGGGATCCGTCTGATCTTCTCCACTCAGATTTCCACTTGGCTTCCCTGCTAACTTGGGGATGTGATGGCTTCTCCACTGTCTGCGGCGATGAGTAAGGTCGTTCTGTTTACAAGTCAAGATGAGAGGGAGGCCGAGCTCAGATTGTCAGGTCATATACTTGGCTTTGCTCACTACTCCGGAGCTGGAAGCCGCAGAGGCAGCAGCCTGACTGCCTAGAAACAGAGGGTCCAAACAAGCCACTTTGGCAGCGAAGAAGGAATGAATGCAGTGGAGGACAGCAAAGAGATTCGAAAACTCCAGCTCCTGAAAGGGACAGAGAGATGAGTCACACAAAATAAAAATCAATTTCCTTGAGATAAATGAAACATAACCATACTACTAGATAATAGCTAGACCTTCTCTTTAAAGTGCAATAAACTTAACTAGAATCAAAGATATCTAACCTATGGAAACTGTTGGCGCTTTTGTTCCGTATGTTAATTTTAAATGAAGATTTACTTCAAAATACAGTGCTCCATGAGCTGGAAGGACTTAACATGATTATCACCCAGGAGAGTCTTTTCAACATTGATCAACGCTGCACAGAAATACACTTGGCAAGATTAAAATTTTACTCTTGATAAAGTGTAAACAAAGAGAAGCGGTAGATTTAAAAGTACTTTTATCTCTTTAGAGACAATTCAAATGAAGAATTTGGATTAGAATGATTAACAAGTACTCTTCACTATTCTCTAGAATCAGTTGCTATTTGCTGTTGGACAATGAATATGAAATACTGAAAGCAAGGGATATGAGTGTTTCCGATGCTATAAGCCAAACGGTTCACTTCTAAAATATAATGTGTGCACTCATTTTAAATTTAATTAGTTTTCATTATCATACTTGGTTGTTAAATCAATGCATCTATTCAGTGTAGGCGAGATAGCTATGCGGTCCAAGTAATTCCCTTCATGACACTGGGAGTTCTTAGTTTCCATTGCTAAGTATTAAAACACCAGAGCTCTGGTTTAAGTATTTTAAATTCCTAAAATCACTCCACCTAAATTGATTTTAGTGTCTCGGCCATTATGATTTCGGGAGCCTTATTTTTAGTGACCTGCCTCATCTCACTGTGAGGCGTTCCTGGTCACACAGCAGGTTTTCTCTGGCCACAATTCAGTCCACAAAAGAGCCCCTTCATTCTCTGTGAAGCCAGCTCATTTTACACGCGGGTTTTGAATGCGTTCAGTGTCAACTTGTATAAAAGTGTAAAAAGGTGGGACGGCTTTGGAAAACATGAGGTGTGCTTTCGGTACTCTTGGTAAAAGGGAGAATACTGTTGAATGATGCAACTGGGTAAAAATACAAGTAACTTTTTCTCAAAAATATATTTGCTGCATCTCTGTTAAGCTGGAGATTATAGCTTGGTTGTCAGAAAAATAAATAGCCTAAATATGAAGACATTTCAGAATGATTAATATTTTCATACCTTGTCAAGAATATGTCAATGATTTGATGTAGTTGGCACTTTAAAATGTTCACACTTATTGTCAGCTGTGGGATGGGCAAGAAATTAAAGGCAATCAGAACAAAAAGCAGAGGGCAGAGATGTGCTTAAGTTTAGCCTTTGATTCCAACATCAACTCATCTTTCCTCAGATCAGTGGTCACCTTTTGCCATCACATCTACTCCTAAGGCTTTGATCTGCATTGCTATATATACAAGTAACACTCTTTTCCTCATTTCCAATGTAAATTCTAGACTTTCAGGTCCACCTATCTACTGAGCATCCAAAGATGATGTCCATCGAGCCATTTACCATCTCCTTGGAACAAAGCTCATCTGGAGCCCATGGATCTTGCTAAGCATAACTCTCCTCAAAATGTAGTCATTCACTCAATGAATATTTATTGAGGGTTTACTATTCATCTGGTCTTTTCTTTGTTGAAAAGACAGAGTAATAAGCAATGCAGGCATAAAAAATGTCCTCCTGGGAGTTACAGTCTCGAGCAGGATACAACATGGAAAAGCATAAACAAGTTAATATTTTTGGATGTAGTGATAAGTACAGTCAAGAAAATAAAGCATGGACAAGAACAGAGTGTAGGAGTGGCTGTGGGATGGGAAATCCATGTTTTCATGAAGGCAAAACCTCAAGAGATAAAAGAGTAAACCATCTGGATGTTTGTGAGAGAAACACTGGAGGCAGAAGTCAATTTCAGAGGCCCTGAGATGGAGATATTCTAGGAGAGTTTGAGGAAAAGCCAGGGGCTGTTGGCACTGGGATGGAATGAACTGAGTGAATAATGGAGGCATCCCAGGCAGCTCAGTGGTAAAGAATCCACTTGCCAATGCAGGAGACACAGGAGATGTGGGTTCGATCCCTGGGTGGGGAAGATCCCGGGGAGAAGGGAATGGCAACTTGCTCCAGTATTCTTCTTGCCTGGGAAATCCCATGGACTTAGGAGCCTGGTGGGCTACAGCCCATGGGGTCACAAAAGAGTCAGATACAACTTAGTAACTAACTAAACAACAACAATAGGTCAAGAAATGAGGTCAAGGAATAACTCAGGGCATTCCAGCCCTTTATGAGCTTTACTCCAATTGACACAGAAAGCCACTGGAGATTTCTGGGCACAGAGAGACAAGAATTGGTATTAAGTCTTAAAATGATAATTCGGGCTACACTGTTGATAAACTCTGTGGGAATATGATTGAAAGAAAGAAACGAAGTTGTAAAGGTTTTCAACTAAAAAATGTGTGGGATTGAAAGTAAACTCGAGTCAAGGACAATTTCAAGTTATTTGATTGAATAACTGAGGAAGGATTTGCAAATTATCTGGTGAGGGCTTAATATCCAAAAGTGTAAAGAATTCATATAACTCAACAGCAAAAAACACAACACACTCTGATTAAAAAATGGGCAGAAGATATGAATAGACATTTCTCTCAAAGAAGATGTGTAGATGGCCAGCAGGTACACGAAAGGATGATCAGCATCATCAGAAATGATCAGCATCAGTGACATCAGAGACATGCAAGCCAAGCCCACAATGAGATACTACTGCACAGCTGTTGCAACTGGTTTCACCAACTCAGGTAGCCGCTGTCTTACAAAAATTGCTGCCAACTGTTTTCAGTACATACTTCAGTGAATAAGGTCTGTGTCATGTTGAGTACTGACAAACACTGCAAATGGGCTTTACTAGGGTAATTACCATTTTCATAATCAAATAGTTCAGGAGGGTCAAAATTCACTTTATTTTTTTCCATTTTCAAAGCTTTCATGATTTTTGCAATTTTGATTTTTTTTATAATGAGAAGATAACACCATACATGATTATTTTGAGTTATTTTGCCTCCTTAGAAAAACTTTCAAGTATATCTTTATTCTTAAAATTTTGATTTTCAAAATGTTTTTCCTTATATTAAATAAAAATGCAATTCCATTTCTTCTGTAGGTGAATGGTGACTTTGGGGAAAAAGGGAAAAAAAAAATCATGCCCTTGACATGTTCCCTCCGACAGTTGCTTACTTTGGAGGCAGTTAATATATGTTTTACCTAAAAAATACCAGGTTAAGTTTTCTAGTTTACTAGATTAAAAGAAGTTGGGATTCTTAACATATGTGGGTAAATAAAATTCAATGTCTCTATGAAGAATATAAGAGGCTTGAAAATAAATCATGCACAGGAGGAAACATTCTCAGTGAGAAATAAACATGACTTGGAACCCTTGGGGATTCCCAGGAGCTTAGGAGCTCTTTTCAAGGAAGACGAGTATCCAGTGCAGAGTTCTCCTTCATGTATTCATTTCCCTGCTCCAATCAAGCATTTTAAATAAAGTTTTAGGTAAGATCAGAGATATGTAAATCTCTCTCTCTCTCTCTCTCTCACACACACACACACACACACACACACACACACACACACACACACACACACACACACTTGACTCATTCTCCACATTTACTTCCAGCCACTCCAGTTTCTTCTACACTATGATTTTGGATAAAGTCAGTTGTACAGAAATCACACACATGCACACGCGTGCACACACACACACAAACACACACACTTCATCCCCACCTCCATCCCCATTCACTCCCAGCTGCTCCAGTTTCTACTGTAGTATGAGGCACCAAACAGCTTTGATAAAGGACCTCATTACAAGCAGGAGCCGCCCCATCTTCATTTTTCTTCTCCAGAATCTAAACAGCTGGGGCTCTGGGAGTTCACGATGAAAGGAGAGTTCTAGAAAACCTCTGGTTTTGGATGCCAGAAAGAGAGAAAATGAACAACAGGCTAGCTAGGAAGCTGATCTTTCGCTTTCTACGCAGAGGAAGATTGTCGGCCCCAGTCCCTCCTGGGTTTGGCTTTGTGAATATTAAGCTTCCTAGCTCATGAGCCCTTGAAATGCCACATAGGAATCTGCTTAGACGATGAGTCATTATCTTCTGAAAGGCAGACTTTTCAGCACGTCATGCATTCTTTAGTAGGGTCTGGCAGGTGCTGACTCAGCATACGAAGTGTTCCCTTTACCGTTTTGTATACTCAATCCTTACCTACAAACCAGGGAACATTTCATCCTGAGAGCAATCCTTTTGGGCAGACACTTTTATCCACAATTTATAATCAGAAAATGAAGATTTATAGAGAATAGCTGGTAAGTAGCATTACTGGGATTCAATCCTCAATTTCTGATTTAAGTCTTACTAAATCTTATGTGGGAACTTCTCTTGGGGCCACTTGATGTCTCTGAGACCATGGAGATTGGGGGCAGGAAGGATTTTGGGGAAAATGTCTATTTAGAGATGTTTCCAAACTCTGCTCTATTCCACTAAATAAAAAAGCAATTTTCTTTTTCCTTCTCTTATTGTACAAAAAGTACTACCTTTGCCAGATGTTAAATCCAGTAATTTAGGATTAATATGCTGTATACTCTAGTTTATGAAAGATTTTAACAGTGTTTCCCTATAGGGATGGTCATGAATTTCAATGAATAAAGCGACAGCAATGCCTTTAGAAGGCAGACTATTTTGAAATCTGGGGATTCCCTGACTTCTTATATTATATCAAATTATAATTTAAAAATAGATACACATAAAAATAATAATGAAATGTTAAAAATAGTAAGCATATATATAGATAGATATTTTAACCTAGGAAATTTACTAATGGCCAACAATGAGAATATGTTGGTAACCCTTGATGAATTAGTATCTATACTAACATCATAAAAACAGCACTTTAAAAAAAGTACCCAGTAAGAATAAAATTAGCTTTTAAATTAATTATCAAATTACTGTAATATTGCTCATGACTTCAATTGGGAACCACTCCTCTGTTCTACTAGGAAAGTTCTGGGAAGTTTAATGAGGCTTTGAAAAACTGATGGCAAATTTACTAAGCTTTCTGAGTAATGAAGTGAGAATTTATGAATTTCTACTTTCAGAGAAAAAAATATAACCAGTTTTGGTATTATAACATTGTCTTTGTATAGCCATAAAACAACAAAAACAAAAAATAAAGTATATTTCCCCAACTCTTGTCCTTTTTAAGTATTTCTAAGACTTTCACAATGAAAAATTTAAATACTATTTAGAACTTTTAATCTTGTCATACGCACAGCAACTCAATCATATTCCCCAAACAGCATCTCTTGTGAAATAAGAAATAAGCTCTGGCTTTAATGTATTCGCCTTGTAACCTGGGATATATTATATACTATGAGAGTATGTCTTATTTAAAGCTGTCGTCTTATCACATATAGCAAGAACTGAGTCCCTTTACTAAACTATTTCATCAGTTTTTTTTAAATACAGCTTTTTGATGATATCTTAGACATATAAAACTATGTGTTTAAGGTGCATGAGTTGATGTTCTGATAAATGTATGCACTGTAAAAAGCATACCACAATCAAACTAATTCATATACCACAACCTCTATAACAACTAGAGTGTATGCTAGGCGTGGTTTACTGACTACCTATCCTTGCGGCAAATGTCAAATATTTCATATCATTGCCTACCATCATCGAATTACTCATTAGATCTCTATTAATCTTGTATAACTTGAGCAAACTCTGAGAGAGAGTGGAGGATAAGGAAGCCTGGAGTCCTGCAGTCCATGGGGTTGCAAAGAGTTGAACATGACTTAGCAACTGAACAATCACCACAAATCTTGCATAAGGGAAATCGATATATTTTCAAGATATAGATTTCAATTAATTTGGAAAAATATCCAGAAGTGGGATTGCTGGATAATGTGCCACCCCTATTTACCTCTTTAGAGGAACCCTCATACTGATTTCTATAAGAGTGGTACCAATTTACATTCCCACCGGAGATTCACAAGGGTTTCTTTCCTTCTTATCTTTGCCTACATTATTATCTTTGTCATTTTGTTGATAGTTGCCCAAGTTGGTGTAAGGTGATATCTCACTGTGTTTTTGAATTGTGTTACCCTGAGATTTAGAAATATTGAGCAAATTCTTATGTATTTGATAGCTATTTACATTTCTTTTTTAGAGAAGTATCTATTAGACCCTAGCTCATTTTAACTGTATTATTTGTATTTTGGTATTGAGTAGTATGAGTTCCTTATATATTTTGCAAATTAACTCATTATTGGATGCATGGTTTGCAAATAAAATTTTTTCACATTACTTAGAATGGTTTTTAAAAATTTTCTTTGCTATGCAAATCATTTTAATTTGATATACTACCACTTGTCTGTTTTGGTTTTTGTTGCCTCTGCTTTTATATCATATATCATATTTTGAATCATATCCAAAATATTATTGTCAAGATCAATGTCAAGAAGTTTTTTCCCTATGTTTTCTCCCAGGAGTTTTATAGTATCAGGTATTATGGTGAAGTCTTTAGTTTATTCCTTCTTATTTCTGTGTTATCCATTGTATATTTCTAAATTTGTTTATATATCTCTTTTTTCTTTATCTAACAGTTTTTGAGTTTGTTTTTCTTTTAAAAAATAGAACTTCGAGATTTAATAAAAGTGGGGTATTGAAGTCTCTTTTTGCTGTTGTTCACTTGGTAAGTGGACATTAGCAGATGGTCAATACTGAAATCAGATTGATTATATTCTCTGCAGCCAAAGATGGAAATGCTCTATACAGTCAGCAAAAACAAGATCAGGAGCTGACTGTGGCTCAGATCATGAACTCCTTATTGCCAAATTCAGACTTAAATTCAAGAAAGTAGAGAAAACCACTAAACCATTCAGGTATGACCTAAATCAAATCCCTTACAGTCATACAGTAGAAGCGACAAGCAGATTCAAGGGACTAGATCTGATAGACAGAGTGCCTGAAGAACTATGGACAGAGGTTTGTGACATTGTACAGGAGGCAGGGATCAAGACCATTCCCAAGAAAAAGAAATGCAAAAAGGCAAAATGGTTGTTTGAGGAGGGCTTACAAATAGCTGAGAAAAGAAGAGAAGCTAAAGGCAAAGGAAAAAAGGAAAGATATACCCATCTGAATGCAGAGTTCCAAAGAATAGAAAGGAGAGATAAGAAAGCCTTCCTCAGTGATCAATGAAAAGAAAAAGGAAAACAATAGAATGGGAAAGACTAGAGAGCTCTTTAAGGAATTAGAGATACCAAGGGAATATTTCATGCAAAGATGGGGACAATAAAGAACAGGAATGCTATGGACCTAACAGAAGCAGAAGATACTAAGAAGAGGCAACAAGAATACACAAAAGAACTATACAAAAGAGATATTCATAAGCCAGATAACCATGCTGGTGTGACCATTCACCTAGAGCCAGACATCCTGGAATGAGAAGTCAAGTGGGCCTTAGGAAGCATCACTGTGAACAAAGCCAGTGGAGGTGATGGAATTCCAGTTGAGCTATTTCAAATCCTAAAAGATGATGCTGTGAAAATGTTGCACTCAATATGCCGGCAAATTTGGAAAACTCATTAGTGGCCACAGGAGTAGGAAAGGTCAGTTTTCATTTCAATCCTAAAGAAAGGCAATGCCAAATAATGGTCCAATCACTGCACAATTGCACTCATCTCACAAGCTAGCTCAAAAAGTAATGCTCAAAATTCTCCAAGTCAGGCTTCAACAGTATGTGAACCAAGAACTTCCAGATGTTCAAGCCGGATTTGGAAAAGGCAGAGGAACCAGAGATCAAATGGTTAACATCTAATGGATCATAGAAAAAGCAAGAGAATTCCAGGAAAACTTCTACTTTATTGATTATGCCAAAGCATTTGACTGTGTAGATCACAACAAACTGTGGAAAATTCTGAAAGAGATGGGAATACCAGACCACCTTAACTGCCTCCTGAGAAATCTGTATGCAGGTCAGGAAGCAATAGTTAGAACCCAGACATGGAACAAAGGACTGGTTCCAAATTGGGAAAGGAGTACATCAAGGCTGTATATTGTCACCCTGCTTATTTAACTAATATGCAAAGTACATCATGAGAAATGCTGGGCTGGAAGAAGCACAAGCTGGAATCAAGATTGCCGGGAGAAATATCAATAACCTCAGATATGCAGATGACACCATCCTCATGGCAGAAAGTGAAGAAAAATAAAGAGTCTCTTGATGAAGGTGAAAAAGGAGAGTGAAAAAGCTGGCTTAAAACTCAATATTCAAAAAACAAAGATCATGGCATCCATCCCCATTACTTCATGACAAATAGTTGGGGAAACAATGGAACCAATGAGCAACTTAATTTTCTTGGACTCCAAAATCACTGCAGATGGTGACTGCAGCCATGAAATTAAAAGATGCTTGCTCTTGGAAGAAAAGCTATGACCAACCTAGACAGCATATTAAAAAGCAAAGACATTACTTTGCAGACAAAGGTCCATCTAGTCAAAGTTATGGTTTCTCCAGTAGTCATGTATGGATGTGACAGTTGGACTATAAAGAAAGCTGAATGCTGAAGAGCTGATGCTTTTTAACTGTGATGTTGGAGAAGACTCTGGAGAGTGCCTTGGACTGCAAGGAGATCCAACCAGTCAATCCCAAAGGAAATCAGTCCTGAACGTTCACTGATAGGACTGATGCTGAAGCTGAAACTCCAATACTTTGACCACCTGATGTGAAGAACTGACTGATTGGAAAAGACCCTGATCCTAGGAAAGACTGAAGGCAGGAGGAAAAGGGGACAACAGAAGATGGAATGGTTGGATGGCAACACTGACTCAATGGAAGTGAGTTTGTTTGAGCAAGCTCTGGGAGTTGGTGATAGACATGGAGGCCTGGCATGCTGCAGTCCATGAGGCCACAGAGTCAGATGTGACTGAGTGACTGAAGTGAACTGACTGAGTTGGTAAGTTGTGCCCCAGTCTTTTTTATCTCATGGGCTACATCATGTAGGATTCCCTTCCTGCACTATCTCCCGAAATTTGCTCAAATTCATGTCCAGTGAGTCGGTGATGCCATCTAACCATCTCATCCTCTGATGGCCCTTCTTTTGTCCTCAGTCTTTCCCAGCATCAGTGTCTTTCCCAATGAGTCAGCTCTTTGTATCAGGTGGCCAAAGTATTGGAGCCCTAGCATCAGTCCTTCCAGTGAATACTCAGGGTTGATTTCCTTTATGATTGGCTGGTTTGATCTTCTTGCAGTCCAAGGGACTCTCAAGAATCTTCAGTACCATAATTGAAAAGTATCAGTTCTTTGGCATTCAGCCTTCTTTATGGTCCAACTCTCACATCCATACATGACTACTGGAAAAAAAACATAGCTTTAACTAGATGGACCTTTGTCGGCAAAGTGATGTCTTTGAAGTCTCTTACTATGGTTGCATTTCTGTCAATTTTTCTCTTCATATATGTCAATATTTTTATATATTAGGTGCTCTGATGTTAAGCACATATATACTGATAATTGTTATAACTTTTTGTTGAATTGACCCCTTTTTCATTATATAACTTTCTCTATACTTTGAACAGTACTTTAAAGTCTATTTTGTTTTATTCAAGTAGAGTATCTGACATAAGGTAAGAGAAAAATGAAGTGAAATCATACAGAATATATTCTCTGACTAACTGTATCATACTAGTAATCAATTCTAGAAATATAGCAAAAAAAACTCCAGATACATAGAACATAAACATCACACTTCTTAAGAGGAAATCCATCTGTTAAAGAGGAAGACTTGAGGGAAATTAAAAATACATGAGTTGAATAAAAATAGAAATACAATATATCAAAATTTGTGGAATACAGTCCTAAGAAGGAAATTCTGGAATTAAATTTTTATATTAGAAACAAAAAAGTTTTGAGTCAACCATTTTAAAATTCCACTTGAGAAATCAGATAAAGAAAAGCAATATGAAACCAAAGCATCCAAAGAGAAGTAAATAATAAAGGTGAGAGCAGAATTCATCAAGCATCACAGAGCTCAACTGAGGAAATAAAGGAGAACTATTAGTTCTTTGAATAGTCTCTCACAAGACTGACAGATAAATAGAAAGAAGGCACCAATTATTAACATCGGGAGTGAATTAGGGATGCTATTACAGAATCTGCACACTTCAAAGTGACAATAAGGAAATACTATGAAAAAGTCTACACATGTAAATTTGACAGCTTAGATAAAATTGATGAAGACCTTCGAAAGTAAAAATTACTACAGATCATCTGATAGGAATAGATAATTCGAATAGTTACCTACTAAGTAAGTTGAACTCATAGTTTAAAAAAATCCTCAAAATGAAATCTTCTGACTGACATGGTTCTACCAGACAACTTTACTAAACTTTTAGGGAAGAATCAATAACAATGGTATACAATATCTTCCAGAAAATAAAAAATGAGGAGGAACATTTTCAGCTCATTTTATTCCAGCTTGTTCCAATACCAAAATTAGGCAAAAGACAGTACCAAACCAACCAGCCAACCAAACAAAAAACAACAAAAAAGCCCCCAAAGACCAATAACTCTCATAGATGTAAAAGCAAAAATACTTAAAATTTTGACAAATAAAATTCAGCCACATATGTAAAAATTCCACATCATTATTAACTAGGGTTTATTCCAGTTGTAAGACAGGGTCAGTATCTGAAAATCCATTAATATATTCTGTTGCATTAAGAAGCCAAACAAGAAAACTGACAATGTCATATTAATTGATATTCATTCATAATAAAACCTTCAGAAAAATATGGGGCCTAGCTTAACCTGAGAAAATAATTCTATTAGACCACTGACTCAGCTGGTAAAGAATCCTTCTGCAATACGGGAGACCTGGGTCGATCCCTGGGTTGGGAAGATCTCCTAGAGAAGGGAAAGGCTACTCATTCCAGTATTCTGGCCTGGAGAATTCCATGGACTATACAGTCCATGGGGTCGCAAAGAGTCGGACACAACTGAGCAACTTTCACTTACTCACTTGGTGAAAAGCTAAATGATTTTCCCTAAAATAAGGAACAAATGAAGGATGTCCACACTCATTACTGGTATTCAATATAGCATTTAAATTTGTAGGCAAGAAAAAGATAGCAATGCTATATGAATCTGAAAAAAGAAACTTTTTCCTTATTTCCATATGTCTTAGTAATCTATATAAATAAACTGGAAGAATTTTAAAAAGCATAAATAGAAACAAAAGACCTAAATTAATAATATATATATATGTGTGTGTGTATATATATATACAGGTTTCAGGATGCAATGTAAATAAACAAATGTTAATTATATTGCTACATATTAATTAATATTTGGGAAATGAAAAATTTTAAGATGTTTATATTCTCTCAAAAAAAAGAATAAATAGTTTATCTAAGTTTAACAAAATATGCATAGGTTCTATATAATGAAAACTACACAATACTGAAGAAATCAATCAAAAGTTCAAAAAAAATAGAAAAACAGTCTGTTTTCATTGCTTTAAGAAAGCATAGTAAAGATGTCAATTCTCCTGAAATTGATATCCGTCATGCTCTCCCTCCTGAGGGGCCTCTGAGATTATTCATGGATATACAGAGGGTAATTCTGAAATGTCCATGGAAACACAAAGAAACGAGAAGAACTAAAGCAGTTTTGAAAGATAACCATAAAGGGGACAGAACCATCCGTTTCAAGGGTTGTTGTTTAGCTACTGTGTCAAAGAATGAATGATACTAGCAAAGTGACGGATGCAAAAAAGCACCAAGAAGTAGTACCACCGAGGTAGGACCAGGCGATTTTCCAACGAAGCTGCTGAAATAATTCAACAGAGGAAGAACGGTCTTTACAATAAATGGTGGTGTTGTAACCAGATAACCACAGGCAAAACAGAGAAGATCAGTCAAACCCCACAACTTATAGGAAAAAAAAATAGACTCAAATGTATCATATATAACTGTCAATGGCAAGCTTATAATACATTTTGAAAGTGGCATAAGAGAAAACATTTGGCCCTTGGGGGTGCTGAAGAATTTTTTACATGACACTAAAAATCATTATTTCGAAGAGAAAGAACTGATAATTTGGTTTCTAAAAATCTTTAAATTTCTCTGCAAGATACATGATACACTGTTAAGAAGATGAAACACAAATTACAAACTGTAAGAAAATATTTGCAAACATTACATCTAACAAATCCTCATATACAAAATATTGAATTGGCCAAGAAATTTGCTTGGGTTTTTTCCAAACTTCTTGGCCAATCCAGTATATAATAACTCATAAAACTCTTACACAAAACAAATCACAAAATACAATTTGAAAACAGGAATAAGTAGGAAGAGATGTTTCACCAAAGGGGACATAAATACTTAGAAAATAGTCATGTAAGAAGTTGTTCAGCACTGCTAGTCATTCAGTTCAGTTCAGTTGCTCAGTCATGTCTGACTCTTTGTGACCTCATGGACTGCAACACACCAGGCTTCCCTATCCATCATCAACTCCCAGAGCTGGTTCAAACACATGCCCATTGAGTCGGTGATGCCACCCAACAAACCCATCCTCTTCTCCTCCCACCTTCAATCTTTCCCAGCATCAGGGTCTTTTCCCATGAGTCAGTTCTTTGTACCAGGTGGCCAAAGTATTGACGTTCAACTTCAGCATCTTTCAACTTTCAGATGAATATTCTATTCAGGATTGATTTCTTTTGCAGTTGACTTATTTGATCTCCTTGAAGTCCAAGTGACTCTCAAGAGTCTTCTCCAACACCACAGTTCCAAAAGCACCAATTCTTCAGTGCCCAGCTTTATTTATAGGCCAACTCTCACATCCACACGTGACTACTGGAAAAACCATAGCTTTGACCAGATAGACCTTTGTCAGCAAAGTAATGTCTCTGCTTTTTAATATGCTGTCTAGGTTTGTTATAGCTTTTCTTCCAAGGAGCAAGTGTCTTTTAATTTCATGGCTGCAAGTCACCATGTGCAGTGATTTTGGAAACCTCCCGCGTGCCCTCCTGCCCCCCAAAAATCACTACTAGTCATTAGGGAATGAAAATTAAAACTATGATGAGAACTTCTGAAAACAAAAGTAGTGACCATTCCAAATGCTGGGGAGGATGTAAGGAGGCTGAGTTTCTGGTACATTGTTGAAGGGAATGCAAAATGTCACAGCTACTCTGCATGGTAATTTGGCATTTTCTTTAAAACTAAATAAACATTTTCCATATGACTGAGCAACTGCCCTCCTAGGCATTTATTCCAGAAATAAACTCTCATGTCTACACAATGACTAAATGATGGACCAGGAAATATTAAATTAAATGAAATAGAGACAGTTATGACCCGCCTGTTTCCAGGCAAGCATCAGGTTAAGCCTTAGCAATGCTGGGTTGTAAGACACATTCGTTACACTTACATGTTCTTGATCTAGTGGGGAAGGCACAGTGGTGAATAACAACCACATAGGGTGGACGCCAGTGTTACAACAGACATGAAGTAATAGCACATATATCATACAATATGCAAGAGAAGTTTCTGTCCCTGTCTTGGGGTTCCTGTCTCTAACCTCATTACAATTTTAAAAATAATATAAATTAATTGTCCAAGGAATTTGATAAGTGACACAAACTTGGATTATGGTTATACATGTGAATTTCTTAAATATGGACAGAACAGTTTACATATATAAGTAATCACCTTTACTAACTAGACTTCTAACAATAACAACTGCTATTTGTTAATACTTCCTCTATGTTTATGCTACAATCTTTGAAGAGGAAATCATTCCTGCGTGATTTATTATCTTCCATATGCCAGGTTCCATGGGTATTTATTCCTTACATTTTTCCTGCAAGGCAGCAGTCATAATTTGGTGAATTGCCCAGGTCATGTAGCTGGGAAATGGTAAAGAAGAGAGTTTTACTCAAGTTTTTCTTCAGTCACTAAGTCATGTCCAACTCTTTGTGACCCCACGGACTGCAGCAACACCAGGCTTCCCTGCCCTTCATCATCTCCCAGAGTTTGCTCAACCTCATGTCCATTGAGTCAGTGAATGCATCCAACCATCTCATCGTCTGTCGCCCCTTTCTTCTCCTGCCGTCAATCTTTCCCAGCATCGGAGTCTTTTCCAATGAGTCTACTCTCAGCATCAGGTACTTAAAGTTACCTGATCTTAATTTTCTTTTCACTGTATTGTGCTGCCTATTCCCTCATTTAGAAAAAGTGAAGAAATGCTGAATTCTCAAGTGACATCAGTTTATAAGTTTTGTGATGTGATATGTGCTGGCATTCTTCCTGCTTTCCTCCTGTGAAGGAGCTTCTGATTACTGCTCACATGTTACTGTGATAAAGGTTACGAAATAGCAACTGTACTAGTTTTAATAGTGAATATGAACTCGGTGGTACTGGCAGAGGCAATGCACACCAGAACGGCTAAATGATTCTATAGAGCTGGCTGCTGTTCTGATTGGCTGGTTTTAAAACAGTGTCCATGATTAATTTGGTATTTTCAGTATTACCCATCTAGGTCTTTTTCTTCCTCATTTTATATAAGGTGGTGACTTTGAATAAGTCTGGCAATTCACCTATGGTCACACTGTTTCATTGGCCTTGAAACCTCTCTTTTCACTACTCAAAAATTATCTAAATTTAAGGAGGAGTACCTGGTGGCTCAGATGGCAAAGAATGTGCCTGCAATGCAAGACACCTGGGTTTGATCACTAGGTTGGGAAGAACCCCTGGAGGAGGGCATGGCAACCCACTCCAGTGTTCTTGCCTGGGGAATCCTATGGACAGAGGAGTCTTGTAGGTTATAGTCTATGGGGGTCACAAAGAGTTGGACATGACTTAGCCACTAACACTACTAAGTTCAAGGAAAAACATTCAATAAATAGCTTCTGAAACTATTTCTTACTAAATGAACTTATGAAGTATTATGTAAAACATGCTAACCATAAAAAGCAGCATTTTGAAGCTGCTGCTGCTGCTGCTGCTACTAAGTCGCTTCAGTTGTGTCCGACTCTGTGCGACCCCATAGACGGCAGCCCACCAGGCTCCCCCATCCCTGGGATTCTCCAGGCAAGAGTACTGGAGTGGGGTGCCATCGCCTTCTCCTTTTCGAAGCTGGCAGACAACTAATAAATAGAATAGTTAAGGAAGCAGTAAGTATATGAGCTACATTAACGAAGTCTAAATACAATAGTTACTAGTCATTTCACGGCATTTATCTTTTTTGCTTCATGTTGCAGACTAAGGATTTGTTAGCACATTAAAAATATCAGATGAGAAGGAGTTTATCAAATCAAACATATTAACTAGTGGTTGACACTCCACGTTTGCCCGAAGAACACGGAACTGACAACGCTGACACCACTCACCATGTTAAGATTCCCGAGTGTCAAAGTGGGAAATCCGCCAAAACTTAAAGATACATCCTTTTGGAGAGTAGAGATCATTCTTATAGTGACACCAAGACGCAACTGGAAGAGCAGTGTGCGTGATGACACAGAGCAATGATCCACCCATGGCAGCCGGGGGCGCGGAGTTGGGGTGCCCACAGGCAGGTCTGCATTTAGGAACCAGGCGAGGCGGGGTGAGGACACGAGAGTCAGGAGGGAGAGGGTGATGGTACCCAGGCCTCCGTCCACACTGACCGGAGACAGATGTGAAAAACAGCTGGACAGAAGCCGGCAGAAAGGAGTCGCTCCACAGCCCCCTCACAGCACCGAGGAGCAGGTGCTGAGAGGAGTCAAGGGACAAGCTCAGGGCAGGGGTGGGCACTCTGATAGGGTCAGAACCAAGCAGACTGAGAGAAGAGTCCAGACAAAAGCAGGAGCAGCCGTGAGAAGGAAGCTGTCTTGCTAAAAGGAGAGCAAGAGCCTCTGGTCTGCACAGAGCAGGGCTGCAGAGCCCGGATGGGAGTCAGGAAGGGTCTGTCCTTTGGAGGCTCTGAATGTCAGCCAAACCTCCCCTGGACTTAATAGGTACTGGGATGTAACTGAATTATGGTCATTTTAAGTCAGAGTTGAAAATTTATATCTGAGTTTTCATTTCCATAGAATTCATTTTTCACTTTGGTATTCATTATTTATTCTCTCTTCCCCACTGAAATAATATATTTATAACCCATTCTAACCCAAAGACTGTTGGTGTGAATTTCACGGTAGGGCAAAGGAAGTCCTTCAGATTTTGAATATCTACAAATACAAAATCATAAACATAAAAGTAGTGAATCTTTCTGATATATTTCAGAATACTGAAAGTCTACATGAAGCAAAGCAAAAAAATCACTCATTTATTCATTTTGTTTAACAGAATAACATACAAAAACATGAATTGATTTTAAAAATATTTTTTAGGAATTGGTATTTATATCCAAAGGTTTCCCAGGTGGTGTTAGTAGCAAAGAACCCCCTGTCAATGCAGGAGATGTCAGAGGAGTGGGTTTGATCCCTGGGTTGGGAAGCTCCCCTGGAGGAAGGAATGGAAACCTGCTCCAGTATTCTTGCCTGGAGAATCCCACGGACAGAGGAGCCTGGCCAGCTGCAGTCCATGAGATCACAAAGAGGACACGACTCAGTGAGCACAGACATACACTCATTCATATCCAAAGAGGGAACAAATAGTGATAGAATATCTTTTATAAATTATTATTTAGAACGTGAAACCACCAAGAAAATGTTTCAGTTCCCAGAATATTATTTTAGTGTGACAGAAATACAGTTCACAAAAATTAAAACTAAGAAATGAAATGTTGTATGTAATTTATTCTCAAGTACCCATTTCAGTGAAAATCTGTCATTAAAATTTTAAAGTGAATCTATTTTTTTGGTCATGAGAGCTACTCCAAGGTAAACAAAAAACATGTGTTTTTGCACTTATGGGTCTCCTAAATTTTCTCCCCTCTGTTTCTTAATGGCATGAATGCAGTTGGAGGTGGTTTGTGTGATGAATTTGGGTTTACCTTTGCTTCAATCTGTTTAGTATCTGGATTCTGAAACAAAAATTTGATTTTGCTCTTGCCGTCATCGGAGGAACCTTTCAGCTGAGAAAACTTATACCTCCAAAGTACCGCCTAACGAGAAAAGAAAAAATAGGTGAGTCAGTGCAGCTCATCTCTGTATTTAAATGGAGAGATTGCTCTTTTAACTGGTAAAAGTAACCATACTAAGTTAGTCCTATATATCCCAGCATTAAAAAGTAAACTAAAATATGCTTATCAAAGGCTATAATTTAGTAATCAGTATATACTTAATTCCCCAAAGCAACATTAATTTCCATGAAATAATCATTTAAATATATATGTGAATAAATTAATTTGAATATCTCATTTTACATAACCATGAAATAAAAGCCATGCCAGGGAATCAGCAAAAACACCTATCATCCATTTCTTTGTTTTTCTACCATAGTAGCAACAAGGTGATTTTCAACTGATTACTCCACAGAACTTCCTCTTGAAGCACAAGCTAACAGTCAGACCCACATCTTTGTCAAGATAAAAGGACACCCGAGTGAGTGACTACAAGGAAGCATCTTAGAAACATCATTCATCTGGCAGTGGTGAGAGAGGGGACAAAGAGGCAGGGAACTCTCCCAGACCACTGAAGGCCCCCGGTTCCAGACCTGTCCTATTCATGAAACTGTTCCAGACCTGTTCATGAGACTGCAGGTGTCTTGAGAGGAGGGAAGGTATCCTTTTCTCTGTACCTTGTGTTTCTCAACTGTCAAAGCACAGAGTCGATGCATAAAAAGAGTGTGTAATAAACACAAGGAGAAGGCAGGCCTGGCCGATGCTGCAGGAATCCAAATGAGAAGGACTGCCTGCACTGGTCAGGGTGCACCCTCCAGGTTTTTTTTCTTTAGGGGGAGTTGTTGAGGAAGAGGCCAGGGCACAGGACACAATTTAGGTTCCTTTTGATAATGGAGAGAGGAATGCAGGGGAGTCAGAATGAGATGGACAACAAGCAGTAGGGTGGACCCACGGTGCTCAAGGGCTCAGGATGCATCCTGAGGTATCTGAGCTAGAGTCAACAGAACAGAAACTCACCAGCATCAGGCCAGGGGCCCAAGATTTGATGAAACTTCCTGATCAAACATTTTAATTTATTTTCCTATAATGTCTGTATGTATCAGTATTTCCATCAAATAAATGGAACCTTTACAGAGGTTTAAACAGATGATCACTTTGACAATTTATTTGGACTCTCTTAAAAGAAAAGGAGAAAAAACAAACAAACAAACAGAAAAAGTCTTTCTAAAATGTAGGCCTTGTGGGTTGTTTTGCAATAGCTTAAAGTCATGGAACTCTTCACTATGATCTTGTGTGGCCCTGCATGGCATGGCTCATAGCTTCTCTGAGTTCCGCAAATCCCCACATCATGACAAGGGGCACTGATTACAGAGTACTTACTATAATCGTATCTATGTAAATTTTAGAATAATCACGATACACATGGAAAAACAGGCTCTTGCTCATGTTTCTACCTGCTGCCGGATGTGGTGTGCTGTTATTCATAACTTACTAATCTTATACTGAGTAACTTCACATGCCATCTACATAATAAAGACTGGCAGAAAATTTTGGTTTTGCTGGTATAAATTTCTTGGATCCTTGGGGGTTTGTTTCTATGTTGTTTATTGTTGGTTGTTGCTTTGTTTCTGGTAACATGATGAAATTCAGCCACATTTATGACTCATATTAGCAATTCTCTGTAGAAATCAGCCCTTTGCCAGTGATTTCTTTGTGGCATATGCATACAACTTTGCCAGCTTAATGGAGAGCAACAGCTCTGGGGAGAACAGGAAATGAGTTTACTGAGATGGCTACATCTAAGTCAATATACCTGACAATGTAATAAGCCACCACTGCTTTATTCTCCTCCAGGTTGTCTGAAGGCTGCTCCACTGACAGAGACTAAGCACTTTATTAAATATCCGCTAAATTAACACAGGAGCCCTAAGACGTTTTATTTTTGAGGCAGTGCTATTCTTCAATTTGACTAATTTGATTTCTAAGCTTAGCTATGAACTTTATTACTACAAGTCAATCATTTTCATTTTTTCCCTAAGTATGATTTTAAAATCACATCAAAAATTACATTCTTTGCAATTCAAAGAAATCTTTATTCCTAGAAATTGACTCAAATGTAAAGGCGTTCATGAAATTAGCAACATATAACAAGTTACCTTGGGATGAGTGGTCTTTCTGTGCTGAATTGAACTGATTTAGTTACACGCTTCCAGGCTGCCTTGAACTCCCTTTGCTGAGAACCAGTGAGCCTCCATCCTATAATTCTAACATACTACCTGTGCTGTGTGCCTAGTCACTCAGTCATCCAACTCCTTGCGTTCCCACAGACTGTAGCCACCAGGCTCCTCTGTCTACGCTATTTCTCCAGGCAAGAATACTGGAGTGGGTTGCCTCGCCCTCCTCCAAGGGATCTTCCCAACCCAGGGATCGAACCCAGGTCTCCTGCATTGCAGGTGGATTCTTTCCCATCTGAGCCACCAGAGAAGCCCACACTACCTATAAAACTACAAAAAAAAAAGTTTCCCCATTTTTGATATTGGAAATGTGGACTCAGAAAAATAGTAGAAGAATACTTTGTTTAAAAAAATTGTTCTGAAAGAAGAAAATTTCCCTTTACTGTGAGGTCATACCTTTAGTAAAAGAGAATATATGTACGTGTTGTGCTTAGTCACTCAGTCGTGCCTGACTCTTTGCGACCCTATGGTCTGTAGCCTGCCAGGCTCCTCTGTCCATGGGGATTCTCCAGGCAAGGATGCCGGAGTGGGTTTCCATGCCCTTCTCCAGGGGAATCGTCCCAACCCAGGGATTGAACTCAGGTCTCCCATATTGCAGGCGGATTCTTTACCATCTGAGCCTCCCAGGGAAGCCCATCCATGTATAATACATGGATATATATGTGTATATGGGGCTTCCCTGATGGCTCAGACAGTAAAGAATCTGCCTGCAATGCAGGAGACTCAGGTTCAGTCCCTTGGGAAGATCCCCTTGGAGAAGGGAATGGCTACCCGCTCCAGTATAAACACTTTATATGTTGTAATGTTTTGTGGTAAAACATTTGTTTTATTAAAATCCAAACTTCTATTTTTCTCTAAGCAGATTCAGGCATAATTTATCTCCTATTAATAAAGTTTGACACCTGATCACCAGGCAGCCTGCTGACAGTAGTTGGAAGCAGTTTCAGTTGTTCTCAGCATATGACGCCTGCCTCATGTTTGAGCTGACGGGGTACCCTACCTTGGTCGCAGCGTCGAAGCAGATGAAGCCAGTGCTGAAGTCAATCGTGAGCCCCATCAAGTGACCCTCCAGCACACATGCATATGTCTTGCACTGAACAGAACAGAGAACTGTTACTTTCAGGGGACTGACCCAACATCAGGGTGAAGAGCCCACTTTCACCAGACTGTCATACTGCCTGTGACAGGTTCCTTATATGATTAATAACACAACAGCAGACTTTACTTCAGCAACAGCTGTAGAAGAAAGCCGGTCTGACTGACATCCTGATGTTAACAGAGCACGAGCTGAACGGTTGTGGATCTGCCTGGGGGATGCGGGGTTCCGTTTCCCATTCTACTCCAGGTGACCTTGTCTTGACCTTGTGCCACTTTGATGCCCTTCACTCTCTTGGCAATAAAACTATACACATATTTTTGGGTGTAGGCAAGGTGGTATTAAATCATTATATTCTGTAGCTAAGTATTACTGCATTTTTATTAAACTAAAAGTGAGTTATTTGAAAGTTATTGTCATTTTATCAATATTATTAGAGAGAGCTCTCAGGCACACAAACATATTTACTAACCAGGTCAAGAACACTACGACCTTAAGAATCTCTGTATGTTCATCGATTGGTACAAGTTACGTCCTAAAGACATTTACCCTTGCCTATTATTTGTGCAAACTTATTGATTCTTCTAAATCAATAATTAATGATTGTTCACACTGAGATCAGACTAAATTATAATTTTAGTTACAAAAATATTTTGGGAAGACTAGTTAAATATAGATGCTGAGATACAAAGAATAACAGATAAGAAATCAAACTGGGGATTATATGAAATGATGCATGTTTATGTTATAGGCTGGTTTTACTTGCACTTAATTGCAAACTGAAGTGGGATATTCAAATCATGAAAAATACTTGTAATTAACAAACAAAGGGGAAAGAGAGAGGACGAAAGAGAGAGGGACCTCTACCAACCTTATATCCTATTTGTGTTTATAATACTGGATATGAAAGTATCGATACATTAAGTGAGCCTCATTCTGACCATTGTTTTGCTGAGTTACTAAGTTGTGTCCAACTCTTTTGTGACCCCATAGACTGCAGCACGCCAGACTCCTCTGTCCAACTATGCTACTGCTGCTAAGTCACTTCAGTCGTGTCCGACTCTGTGCGACCCCATAGATGGCAGCCCACCAGGCTCCCCCGTCCCTGGGATTCTCCAGGCAAGAACACTGGAGTGGGTTGCCATTTCCTTCTCCAATGCATGAAAGTGAAACGTGAAAGTGAAGTCGCTCAGTTGTGTCCAACCCTCAGCGACCCCATGGACTGCCGCCTTCCAGGCTCCTCCGTCCATGGGATTTTCCAGGCAAGAGTACTGGAATGGGGTGCCATCGCCTTCTCTGCTGTCCAACTATAACAATGGCCAAATGTATCAAGTTGCCTCAACCAGACAGGTATATTGATGTGCTTAAGCCCAGTTTACATAGGAAAGTTATGACCATGTCAAATTATTCTTTTGAAGTTCAGTTTTTCAAAAAAGTAGATTAAAAAGCAAATTTAATGGGTCTTTTAAGTTGATTTGGGGGCTTCCTGGGTGGCTCAGTGGTAAAGAATCCATTTGCAATGCTGGAGACACAGAAGACATGGGTTGGAGGTTGAATTTCTGGATGGGGAAGATCCCCTGGAGGAGGAAATGACAACTCACTCCAGTATTCTTTCCTGAAGAATCCCATGGACAGAGGAGCCTGGTGGGCTACAGTCTATGGGGTTAGAAAGAGTCAGAAATGACTCAAAGCACAGCAAATTGATTTTGGGGTGTAATTTTATTTAGTACATGAGCACCTTCCATACTTGCATCCAACCATTGTCACTTTATTAAAACTACTATCAAATATAAGGAGCATCCAAGGTTGCCTGATTTCCTCTAAACTATACATGATTGTTTTCTGTTTTCAAATGACATTATTTAAAAAATACATGCCAAGTGAAAACACCTTCAATAGAGAGCATTAACAGTTATCTTATTAAGAACACAATTGTGAATTAAATTACATTACTTCAATAATAATTATATTAAAACAGATGATATAAGTTGAAACCCCTAAAAGTTTTATTCTATGATTATAGTCTTAATAAACATATAATGAACATACTTGTATGTTTGAATATGGAAATATTTGATTTATTGTTTAATTTCTGTTTATTTCATAATAAAATTGAATTACAGCTAGAAAAGTGCAAAAAATTATCATTCTTAGAAAAGTTAAATTTGCACTTAATTATATATCAATATATATACATATATCAGTTCAGTCGCTCAGTCGTGTCTGACTCTTTGTGACCTCATGAATTGCAGCACACCAGGCCTCCCTGCCCATCACCAACTCCCAGAGTTCACTCAAACTCATGTCCATCAAGTTAGTGATGCCATCCAGCCATCTCATCCTTGGTCGTCCCCTTCTCCTCCTGCCCCCAATCCCTCCCAGCATCAAAGGCTTTTCCAATGAGTCAGCTCTTCGCATGAGGTGGCCAAAGTACTGGAGTTTCAGCTTTAGCATCATTCCTTCCAAAGAACACCCAGGGCTGATCTCCTTCAGAATGGACTGGTTGGATCTCCTTGCAGTCCAAGGGACTCTCAACAGTCCTCTCCAACACCACAGTTCAAAAGCATCAATTCTTCAGCACTCAGCCTTCTTCACAGTCCAACTCTCACATCCATGCATGACTACTGGAAAAACCATAGCCTTGACTAGACAGGCCTTTGTTAGCAAAGTAATGTCTCTGCTTTTGAATATGCTATCTAGGTTGGTCATAACTTTTCTTCCAAGAAGTAAACATCTTTTAATTTCATGGCTGCAATCACCATCTGCAGTATATATATTTATATATTGTAAATATATAATCATGTAAATTATATATTATATGAAAGTGAAAAAAGTGAAAGTGTGAGTTGCTCAGTCATTTCGGACTCTTCGTGACCCCATGGACTGTAGGGTCCTCTGTCCATGGTATTTTCCAGGCAAGAATACAACAGTGGGTTGCCATCCCCTTCTACAGGGACGATATATTTGTTATATATTATGTATGATTATATGTAATATAATTATGATATATAATGATTATATATTAATTTGCAGGATTTTATATATTATTACATAACATTTGAAGATACATCAAAAATAAAATTATTTTTCATATGCCCTTTTGGATGACAGCTAAATGTCTATAGTGGATAAAAAACACAATGAAAGTCTGAAATAAATAACTTCAAGAGAAATCAATTTTTGAATGTTATACACTTCACTGAAAGCCTTATTTTAAAAAGGCTGTATTATTTTAGATTGAATTAGTGTAAAGTAAACAATAATTATCCATGCCTTACCATTTTATTCACTTACTCTGGGGAAATGTTTCAAAAACTGTACAAATAAAAACTAAAAATAACAGTAAATTAACTAGGCTTAATTGTGGTACTTTGAATACTAGGGAAATGTAAGTTGTAATTCATATAAATTGTCATATTTTGATTAATATAAAATGTTAATTTTTGATGTTCATTACATTTTCTTCTGTCACCCTGGGAAGTATGGTTAAATTTTAAGATGCTAATTTAAATGACAATTAGGATGTTTAGAAATATCTCCAACAGTTAATTATCTATTAAATAAATATATAGATATTTGCATGAATACTAAGTACATTAGTGATCAGAAAATATTTAAATAGATAAAGGAATAGATTAGAAGGTAGAAAGTGTTAAAATGCAGTCTTCTTAATGAAAACTGATTTCAAAATAAACATAATTTATTAATTCTTAGTAATTCATCAACTCACTGGACATGAGTTTGAATAAGCTCCAGGAGACGTGAAGGCCAGGGTAGTCTGGTGTGCTGCAGTCCGTGGGATCACAAAGGATCAGACACGACTGAGCGACTGAACAACAACGAAACACCTGTTTCACAATGAGACGTGTCTCCTCTTTATTTCATTTAATTATCAACTTTAGTTGAAGTGGAAATACTAGGAAATAAGAGTAAAACACATAAACTTCTTCATGTACATATTTTTACATGCTTGAATTTTGAAAATAACAGATGCACAGTGACCAGTCATTGGTTATTTCTGGTGGAGCACACAAGGGGAAGTTATAAAATGCGCAAAACAACAAAAAGCTAAAAAGACATTAACTATTTTACTTTCACTTATATATGCATCTTAAATTCCTATTGTGAATATGTAAGGTGCCAGTCAAAAAAATGCATTGCTCAGGACGTCAGCTTATAGAATATGAGGTCCAAGTTTAAAAAAAGTAAAATAGAATGAAACAACACAATTTTATCTCTATCTCATTTCTAAACATTAGAGACTTGAAAATCTTAAATTGAAACCAGCAAGTAGAAATTGCTGTGTATTTGTTTCCAAGTGAAGTGTAATATTCCAGCGAAATGATAATAAGGAAAACCTAAAACTATCAAAATAAGTTAAAAAAAGTCAACTCCTATACAGCTTCATAAAATGCTTTAAAATAGTCTTAGGGGTTGACACTTACAATATTAATAAAATAATATTTAAGATATTTCTCATCTTTCCACTTTTGATATGAAAAATCTATTTACTAAATTGAGGTTCTATCCAAGTAGATTATTGAAACAACATGTCTTAGTTACTTTAACATTTTTAGATACATGCATATCAGCAAAATATTAGAAAATGTTAATTGAGCAATGAAAAAATGATAAATGAGTCTTCTCCTTGTCTCTTCCCCTGATTGTCATGTCACATTGTTGTGACTTGATGGATTGAATATAAAAATTTGTAGTCAGAAAAAAATTAATACATGTCACAAATCAGTTCAATGTAATTGGAAAAGTATGCATCCAGGTCCATTGTTACAGGCAACTATCCAGATAATAATGATGTGTTGTTGCCATCAGACATTTCACATATAAGAAATAAAGTTTAGTAAACACCTGCTGATTACTTGTGAGTACAAAATGCACTGACTTCAGTCAGTAGAGAAATAAAATACTCCCAGAAACCTACAACTCAGTGTGAGAAAAACAAATACAGATCACTCCAACTCATGCAGAGTGTGGACAGACCTACGGAAAAAGACAAAAGAGATACTGCATTCTGGAGGTGGTTGGGGGCAAGCTTGAATAGGACCGATGAGGAGGAACAGTGGTGGGCACATGGCAGGGCAGACTGGGAGTCAGGAAAATCGTCCTCCCTGGTGTGACCTCTGAGAAGACTTCAAATTCATCTGTGTGGTTTTGGAGGGTAGTGATGAATACAAGGCTTTCCAGCAAGAAAGAGACTTGTGAGTGAATAAAATCATTCTGGCTGGAAATTAAGTGGTTGTGATTGGAGACCAGGAAATGGCTTTTGTAAACAATTAATTAAAGTAAGAACATTTCTGTTTTAGATGTCATGTATGGATGTCAGAGTTTGGCCATAAAGAAGGCTGAGTGCCAAAGAATTGATGCTTTTAAACTGAGGTGTTGGAGAAGATGCTTCAGAGTCCCTTGGACTGCAAGGAGATCCAGTCTATCCTAAAGGAGATCAGTCCTGAGCGTTCACTGGAAGGACTGACGCTGAACCTGAAGCTCCAATACTTTGGGCACCTAATGTGAAGAGCCAACTCATTAGAAAAGATCCTGATGCTGGGAAAGATTGCAGGCAGGAGGAGAAGGGGATGACAGAGGATGAGATGGACGGATGGCATCACCAACTCAGTGACGTGAGTTTGAGCAAGCTCTAGGAGATGGTGATGGACAGGGAAGCCTGGAGTGCTGCAGTCCATGGGGTTGCAAAGAGTCGGACACAACTCACTGACTGAACAACAACAGCAAGATTCTAATTAAATTTAGAAAGGTGTTTTTGATGGGTGGTAGGAAATAGGCTAGAAAGATCAAATTATAGAAAAATTAAAATGCTTTCAGAGTTGTGTTGCACCTCATTTAAACAATGGCCAATGACTGAACATTTGAGCCTCACAGAACTGGATTTTCATGTTCACTTGAATTTATATCAGAACTCTAGGGAGGGGTCATGCATCCTGGGGATCACAGGTCCTCTGCTTTCACAGACCCTCACCTGTATCCGCTCCACCTCCAGGAAGGTTGCTGTTTGGAAGGCTCGTTCCCACTGGGCAAGGTCAGAGTCGAGCTCCACTGAGAAGTACAGGTCCTCCCCAGACTCGGACTGCACAGTGAAGCAGTGTCTCCGCCGGTCCAGCAGGTCACTGTCCTGATGGAAACTTGGAGTTATGCAGACTGGCACATACTTGAGCTACTGACCCAGTCACCCCTGGGTCAGTGTTGACCACTGTGTGGTGGAGACGCTGTAGTAACAAGGATTCTACCCTCTGAAATCACTAATTCTTCATTACAATGGTCACAGAGGACAATTTCCAGTCCTCAAAGTCCATAACTGACACATTTCCTTTCTGAACTGACACTGAAGAATTTCTGGCTTCAACTCTTCCTAGCAAGAGTAGTTATCAAAGCATTGACTGCATGAGATTCCATTTCTCACTGGACAGGTGGATAACACACAATGCTCCTTTTTCCTTCCAGAGCTGTGAAGATGATGAGATTAAGCAATACTTATTAATGTAATTTATAAGTTTTAAGGCGATTATAAGCATGGTATCTTTTACTGAGTTGATTTCTATAATCCTTAAACTATCATGGGAATATTCTATTAGCTGAGACATGAAAAAACTGAGTCTAACATGTTTCAGAAATTTTACTGCTTTTTAAAAGCTACACATTTCCCTTACTTGCTGCCCTTACTTACATAACTGTAATTCATTAAGTCAAAAGGACTTTGACATGGCAATTTCTTGATCTTAGTAGAAGTTTTCAACTAATATGGTCACACATCTATATGCGAAGCAACTTCAGGGATGTTACAAGGTGAAAAGAATGCAGCTAAGAACTGACAAAAAATTGTAGAAGAGAAAGTTGAGGAAATGACTCAGTGTTATAAATCTGCTTCTGTACATCACAAAATGAAAAAAAACTGTGTCCTTTTCAGCCAATATGACCAATGTGGGAAAACAGCATGCATTTTCAATGATATTAACTCAACAATTACAAAATTTCAATTCTTCTGTGCTTTGCAGAAATTCATCAAGAGTAGGTGAAAGTAATATACATGAACGCAAGTATTTCCATTTTTATAGCTACAGGAGATGCCAAGATATTGAAATTACTTTTTTAATAAAATGTCACTGAATACCTACTGGAATAATTATTTTCAAAATTATCTATTCTTTAAATTATTATTCATATATTCACTAACCGAAGGGGTGTGGGGAAGGGGGATATCAGGACCCCGGCGGACCCTCTGCCTTCCAACCTGCCCTCTGTCACAGCCTGGATAAGGATCCCCCTGTTGAAATCTAGCCACTCGGCCTGGCTTGTACTCCTTCACTAGCTTAACATCTCTTAGATTCAGCTGTTGACAGGAAACTTGGAGGAAATTCCTACTTAAAAAGAGTAGAGTTCCAGTAGAGACAAGTAGCCCTCACGGACAATGCTGCATACCTACCTTCAAGGGGAGAAATGCTTTATACCTAAACTTTTAAAAAAGTATACAGCATATAAACAAAATATGATTATCAAAAGAAGCTTTTTTATCTCTGATTTACATTGTTGATTTCTTATTTAGTATAATGAATCAGTTTTCATTATTACTTTGATTGATATCAGCATTTCCCCCCCTAGGACATTGTTATGAAGCAAACAGAAGCTTTGCTACAATAAATTACCATAACTAGCACTAGAAAAGCAAACAAACAAAGGACACATGAAAACAATAATGCTAATTTCTTATAATATTATTCAGGGTTGACTTTCAATACTGCCTATTGAGATTAATGGTTTTAATTAATAGCTATAAGATTCATCTTCAGATTTCTAATCTAATATTCTACTTCAGAGGATAATTACATCATACTAAAAAGAATCATCAAGTCCATGCTTTGAAATCCAAAGAATATATGGTTTTTAGGACAAATATCCATCCAGCAGGGAGAAGTGTACTACCTCTTCCTAAAAATGTGGGCATTGAAGGGTCATAAACAGCCAGAATCATGGCTAGTTATTTGTCCCTGCCTTTACGAAATAATCCAAAGTCCTCCCTTTAAATAGTTCCTAAAAAGAATAAAATTCCTACTCTCAGCTTTTAATACTTGGTATGTGAAGATTGTTCTTCAGTCTCCTAATACACCTTTTTAGAAAATAGAATCTTTTGCAGAAGTAGTACAAATAAAAATAGTTTATAAGATATAGCCAGATGAAAATAACCTGTTAAGGTCCTGGCTGAAAAACCCTGCCCCCCTCAACAACAGGGCTTCCTGGCTGGCTCAGTGGTAAAGAATCCACCTGCCAATGAAGGAGAGGGGGGTTCAATCTCTGGGTCTGGAAGATCCCCTGGAGAAGGAAATGGCAACCCACTCCAGTATTCTTGCCTGGAGAATCCCATGGACAGAGGAGTCTGGTGGGCTACAGTCCATGGGGTCGCAAAAAGTCCAACACAACTGAGCACACACACACATTCTTTAAAGTATGCAAAGGAGAAGTAACACAAAGCAGACAGTGCTCAGAGTGTGTGGCTGAGTTTCTTTAAGAAATACTATCAATTGCAAAAGTTGACATCATTCTAAAGAAACAACTAGCAAAATGGATACAAAAGCTATCTGGAATTTTACTGAATTCTCAGGGACTTCCTATTGCAACAATCCTGTGTACAGCACAGAAGTGTGACTGGTTTATGATAGCTGAATATGCAGCTCTACACTCCGAGAAACAATGTAACTGTGAGACTTAAACATATTACATATGTGTGTGTGTGTGTGTACACACACACACACACATCTTTCTTTGCATATACCTTTTTACTTTCTACATTCTCTAATTCCAAGTCTTATTCAGATCTTTCTCTTCTGCATTTTACACAGCAAATACAACTCTGGTAATAACCGAAGCTTAAAGTCAGACTCTCCAGTTGACCTTCTACTTCATCCTCCAAGGACCCGACAAACTTCCCCTTGTGTCCCTCTCCCACGGAGGGACCTTGGAATCTGCTTAAGACTTATCTAAGTCGATGTGCATTTCTCACCACTCTATCTTTTCTCTTATGTATTTTTCTTTTCCATGTCTTCACCTCGTATTTTCCTTCATATCCAGGCAATGTTTATTTTCATAAACTGCCTGTGAACCCAGGACCCCAACTGGCCAAGCAAAGCCTTTACAATCAACACCACTTTTTGGTCCTACCTTCAGGATCTTACACATGATCTCGTAAACTGAAAAAGTTTTCTCTGCTCGGGTCCAGTCCCACGTGGTCACCTTGAAAAGATGAGAAAAGAGCTCATCATGTGTTTTAGAAAGATGGCCGCTGCTTTGCTCTATTAATACCCACGGTGCGCCCATGAAGTTCTCATACGCGGGCAAGGCAGCCTGAGCTGTGAGGTTTTCCTCATGCTGTGTTTCTGCCTCTGCTCCCCCCAGTTTCACACTGTGTCTCTTCCTCTTTCAGCAGGCATTTCATATTATAAGCAACAACTTCCCATTGCTCGGTGTCTGGACATATTTTAAGTAGTGTGTACGTCGCTGCTGCTAAGTCGCGTCAGTCGTGTCCGACTCTCTGTGACCCCATAGACAGCAGTCCACTAGGTTCCTCTGTCCCTGGGATTCTCCAGGCAAGAACACTGGAGTGTGTTGCCATTTCCTTCTCCAATGCATGAAAGTGAAAAGTAAAAGTGAAGTTGCTCAGTCGTGTCCGACCCTCAGCGACCCCATACACTACAGCCTTCCAGGCTCCTCGGTCCATGGGATTTTCCAGGCAAGAGTACTGGAGTGGGGTGCCTTATCTCTACATAAATTAAAAGTGTTGTTTGGAGGGGAGTTAATTATTTTAATATGGGAAATGTAGCCAACATTTTGTAGTTACTGTAAATGAAAAATACTGTGTCCATATTTTACTATGTAATAGTCTGTTCTCTGTTTACCACTTTCAACACACAAAGAATACTGGACATCGTGTCAATGCTGGCTTTGCATTTAAGAAAGACATTTACATCAAGAAGTTTTTCTAAGTTCTTAACATTGTGAAGCACTAAACAGCATGTTGAAGCTGTTTGACTTGTTTATGCATTAAACATGTATTTGTCTGTCCAGTCCTAAGAAATTGTTCAGAGTAGGGCCAGTGTAAAGGTGTAAGCATTTATGATTTTCTCTCTTGTCTTCTGGGTGATTTGAACTTTATGTGTACATAGATACTAAACATTACAACAAGTCTACCCTGATAATTCCAAGATCCTATGTAGTTATTAGACCTGTAAGCAAGTAGTCTGGCATTTAATATTTATAGTTGATAAATATTTATTGAAATTCTACGGTTGTGTAAGGTACATGTTTCCAAAAGCAAGACCTTAGGTGCAACAGGGCATCATCCAAATTTAATCTGAAGACTGATGATTAAATACGGGATATTACAAGTTATCAAAAGCACTACTGATTTATTTGACTTAGACCTGTCAAATAATAAACATATTGAGCTTGGCAGAAATGCCAAAATAGAAATGCATCCTAGGTCTCTCAAGGGCTATAAAGTCAGTGTTTAATGCCAGAATATATATCTTTGGCAAGAAATCCTCAGAAACATTTGGACTATTTTGCATTTTTTCCTGTACCTTATTTTAAAAATATATTACTAATATGCTCTTTGTCATTGTAAAGTTGATGTCACTATGCTGTGATAACATGGGAAAAATAAGGGACGTTGAACAGAAACACTTACTGGAGGTGCCAGAAACTTGTAGAGGCAGGAGCCCCTCAGGGCCAGAAAGGTGGGTGAGTACACACGGTCCTGAAGCGGGTCTTGCTCCCGTGTTTCACACCAGCCCATGTAGACAATCTGCAAGGAAGTGGAATACAACTATCTGTCAACAGAGCCTCATTTCTGGGGGCTTATGTGTATAAAGCACCACAAGATGCTTTCATTCTCTTATGAAAGTGTCAGATTAACTGCTGCAAAAGTACATTAATCACATTTACCTTCAATAAATGAGTGTGAACCAGTCATCAGATTTTATAATGTGTCTCCATCAATGTTTATAAACAATAACCTCCAAGGAACCAATGATTAGGTTGATAACTGATTTCTCAAGAGAAAGAATGAAAGCCAGAATATCATGGAACATAAACATCAGGGTATAAAATGAGGACAACAATCAGCCTAGAATTCCATACATGGCAAAATTATCTTTTATTCATGATTTAATAAGGCTAACCTAAATTTGGGATGACTTTATGTATCTATTTTTACATTGATGGGTTAAGTCTGAAAATTATAGCACCTGTGTGTGCACTGCTTTATTTATATATTCAGAGAACTATCTTAACCTATAGTGTATCACGAGTCTAACTTTGTCTAACTCTATGGGGACAAAAAAAATACCTTTCTATTTACAAGTAAGTAGTCCTTAATCTGAGAAATAGTGCAGGGAGATGAATGTAGTTAATTTTTGCTTTTCCATAGCTCAGAATCACATATAAAATCATTCGGAAGTAGACTGTACATATCTATTGTGCTGTTTGTTGCCTTAACAGCCATTAGGTTGAGATTCTTTTGCTTTAGAAAGTGTGTATGTTTTATTTTATAGTGACAATATATTACATTTAGCTTTGCATATTTGCAGGCTCTGCGCTGGTGGATTCAACCAAGTGCGGACTGTAAACACAGGGCAACACTTCACAGTTGTGTGAATTCACAAATGCAGAACCCACAGATGTGGAGAGCGGACTGTGAGACTTGAGACTCCGCAGACTTTGGTTCTGGAGACAGTCCTCTGAAGGAACCAAGGGATGGCAATAAGATCTGGATAATAAAAATAGCCGTTAGACAGGAAGGGGCAAAAGTGATAAACAGACTTGCACTGGACCCTGTTTGCAATATAAAGACAACTTTGTGGGTATTAGAAACTATTAACACTAGACCCAGTAGACATAGTCTACTCTACTTTGCTATCATATTGTAGAAAAAGAGTGGATTTTTATTTCTTTTAAATCAAGTTTAATCATCAAACAAACAAATGCAATGCTGAGCAGACTATTTAAAACATATGCTAAGATCTTTTATGACAAATATGTGAAACATACTAGATAATGAAATAGAAAAGCACAGAAATGGTATTTTAAAACTTTGGGGAATTTTTACCTGCTTTAAAATGTGATTTAAACCCTTTCTTTGTTTTCATTTCTTTGTTAATTTAATCATTACTATATAAATTTGCACACTGATCCTTAATCTTGTTCCCTTTTGCTGTTTTTAACTTTTATTTGAAGGGGTTCATTCTCCAGTCTTTGAATGAAATTAAGAAAACAATCTCATTCATAATAGCTACAGAGAATATAAAATACTTAGGAATTAACCAAAGAGGTAGAATATTTGTACACTGAAAACTGCAAAATTTTAATGAAGGGAATTATGGATACAGATAAATAGTGAGATATCTGCATCCATGGATTGGAATAATTAATATTTTAAGAGATCTGTAACATCCAAAGTGGCCACCATTGCAGTGAATCCCAACCAAAATCCCTGTGGTTTCTTGAGGAAATCATCCTAAAGTCCACAGGAAATCATCCTTAAGTCCTCAGAAGACCCTGAATAGCCATATCAATGTTGAAAAAGAAGAACAAAGCTAGAGGTACTGCATGTTCTTATTTCAAATGTATTGCAAAATAACAGTCATCAAAAGAATAAGATACCAGAAGAAAAACAAATGTAAACCAATGGGATGGGATAGAACATCTAGAAATAAACCCATGCATACATGGTCTCTGAATCTTTGAGAGAAATGGGGAATGGCTAATCTCTTCAATAAATGGTATTAGGAGAACTTAATATCAACCTGCAAAAGAATGAAATGGGACCTTTATGTCACACTGTATACAAAAATCAATTCAAAATCAATTAGACTTAAATATAAGACCTGAAACCATTGCAGTTTTAAAACTTGCGCATTTCTGTGTAAAATCTCCCAGAGTGGCTGTAGCTAAGAAGACAGGAAATGTCACATTTTGGTGAAGGGAGGGGACTAGAAACGTAGAAGCCCATATACCGCTGGCGAGGCTTGGATCCTTCATGTCTAATATAGACGCACCTCAGTGTGGACACCTGTGCCCCGTTGCACACATGCAAGTGTGTTCTTTATGGCATTATTCTCAGTCCCAACCACGTGCATGTGGCTTAAAACACTGATAAACCGTGTGCCCTCCAATGCATGTTGTAGACAAACACCGTAGCAAACTGTGATACCATAAAGGAAGAGGATACAGCAAGGAAAATTGTAGTCACACAGAACAATGTAAGTGAATGTCAAGGAACACAATGTGAACTGAAAGAAAGCAGGTACACAACTATATTTACACACATTATATACATATATGACCTTGATTCAGATAAACTACAGGAGTAGTTTGCAATGCATTCCTGGTTGGGGTACGAAGACCTATAGCAAAGCTAGACAATCATTACCCAGTTGTCAGGACAGTACTTTAGACGGATGCAAACCCAGTATGAGTGGGAAGGACACACTGGGGAGACAGAATCTAAGTTGAGCACAACCCACTTTTCTTGACTTAGACTGTGATTACACAGGGCTTTAACTTTTGAATAATGAAGCTGTGCATCTATGTCTTATGAAATTTCTGTACATGTACTATATTTTATGAAACCTCATTTTAAAAATAGCACATAATGTGTACTATTAATAAAAGTCTTATAACAAATCCATCTTAAAAATAATAGATTTTGTGAGTTTTACAAGCAGAAAGTCTTCCAACAAATATAGTTAAATTGCCCTATTATTCTGGGGCTGCTACAACGAGGTAAAACTTTATTTATTATGAATTATATTACCCTAATCAGATTTGCAGGTCACCACCCTTATGGCACAAAATGAAGAGGAATTCAAAAGCCTCTTGATGAAAGTGAAAGTGGAGAGTGAAAAAGTTGGTTTAAAGCTCAACATTCAGAAAACGAAGACCATGGCATCTGGTCCCATCACTTCATGGGAAATAGATGGGGAAACAGTGGAAACAGTGTCAGACTTTATTTTGGGGGGCTCCAAAATCACTGCAGATGGTGACTGCAGCCATGAAATTAAAAGACGCTTACTCCTTGGAAGGAAAGTTATGACCAACCTAGATAGCATATTCAAAAGCAGAGACATTACTTTGCCAACAAAGGTCCATCTAGTCAAGGCTATGGTTTTCCAGTGGTCATGTATGGATGTGAGAGTTGGATTGTGAAGAAGGCTGAGCGCTTAAGAATTGATACTTTTGAACTGTGGTGTTGGAGAAGACTCTTGAGAGTCCCTTGGACTGCAAGGAGATCCAACCAGTCCATTCTGAAGGAGATCGGCCCTGGGATTTCTTTGGAAGGAATGATGCTAAAGCTGAAACTCCAGTACTTTGGCCACCTCATACAAAGAGTTGACTCATTGGAAAAGACTCTGATGCTGGGAGGGATTGGAGGCAGGATGAGAAGGGGACGACTGAGGATGAGATGGCTGGATGGCATCATGGACTCGATGGACATGAGTCTGAGTGAACTCTGGGAGTTGGTGATGGACAGGGAGGCCTGGCGTGCTGTGATTCATGGGGTTGCAAAGAGTCGGACACGACTGAGTGACTGAACTGAACTGAATCATTATATTATTGCTCAATTAAGTCAGAGTATTTCATTCTAATTCAATTTGATAAAACTTACAGTTTCCCTATGTTTATGATTTCTCTGCATTGACGAGAGAAAAGATAATAAAGTGGTGTACACAATCAAGAGACGGAAATAACTGAGCTTCCTAAGACCATGTGATTTGAAGTTTACTGTCTCTTTCCACCTCTATAATTTACTAGAAGCTGAAATATTAAGAATGATGTACTGATATTTTTCAAGAATTATCATTAAATACAATTTTTTAAAATTTGAACTGATTATAGCTCTGAGGAATGAGCAGAAGATGTAACTAATAAAAATGGGATTATCGGATCTGAAAGGGATATTTCTTCATACTTGTTCTCCAGGCCGAAGATTGACCTTATTACTTTCTGTGCCAAGGGAAAGGGCTGTTCTCAGTTTGGCAGAAAGGTCAGAAAGCAGTTTCCGCTTCTCATCATTAACCTGATTCGTGGGAATAATTACATGGTTGAGGAGACATAATGCATTTTCAGTAAATTCATCCTACACTTGTCACACCAAACAATAACTCTAAAGAAAAACTGTGTCACTTAGCCTTATTTTAAAAAGAAATAGATGAGCAATACAAGTATAAGGATATTTCAAATGGAATACTTTAGAAATAAGCAGAATTAAAGGGAAATAGTTTTTTTATATAAACAAAATGACAAATGAACTGCCAACCATATATCATACAATTTTCAGATAAATATTTTGGAGACTTGCCTATTTTTCAGCTTTATTGAGGTATAAATTGACACAGAAAAATGTAAAATATTACAGTGATTTGCTATGCACATCTACTGTGAAACGATTCTTTCTATCTAGTTGATAAACACATCTATCATCTCACATATTCATTTATATATAAATATATGTCATATGTTCCATTCAGTTCAGTCACTCAGTCACATCCGACTCTTTGCGACCCCCTGGACTGCAGCCAGGCTTCCATGTACATTACCAACTCCCGGAGCTTGCTCAAACTTACATCCATTGAGTTAGTGATCCGACCATCTCATCCTCCGTCATCCCCTTCTCCTCCTGCCTTCAATCTTTCCCAGCATCAGGGTCTTTTCCAATAAGTCAGTTCTTCGCATCAGGTGGCCAAAGTATTGGAGCTTCAGCATCAATACTTCCAATGTATATTCAGGACTGATTTCCTTTAGGACTGACTGGTGTGATCTCCTTGCAGTCCAAGGGACTCTCAAGGGTCTTCTCCAACACCACAGTTCAAAAGCATCAATTCTTTGGTGTGCAGCTTTCTTCATAGTGCAACTCTCATATCCAAACATGACTACTGGAAAAACCATAGCTTTGACCAGATAGACCTTTGTTGGTAAAGCAATGTCTTCGCTTATTAATATGCTATCTAGGTTTGTCATAGCTTTTCTTCCAAGGAGCAAGCGTCTTTTAATTTCATGGCTGCAGTCACCATCTGCAGTGATTTTGGAGCCCAAGAAAATAAAGTCTCTCACTGTTTCCATTGTTTCCCCATCTATTTGCCATAAAGTGATGGGACCAGATGCCATGATATTTGTTTTTTGAATATTGAGTTTTAAGCCAGCTTATTCACTCTCCTCTTTCACCTTCATCATGAAGCTCTTTAGTTCCTCTTCGATTTCTGCCATAAGGGTGGTGTCATCTGCGTATCTGAGGTTATTGATATTTCTCCCTACAATTTTGATTCCAGCTTGTGCTTCATCCAACTCAGCATTTCACATGATGTACTCTGCATATGTTAAATAAGCAGGGCGACAATATACAGCCTTGACATTCTCCTTTCCCAATTTTGAACCATCTGTTGTTCCATGTCCAGTTCTAACTGTTTCTTCTTGACCTGCATACAGAATTCTCAGGAGGTAGCTAAGGTGTTCTGGTATTCCCATCTCTTTCAGAATTTACCATAGTTTGTTGTGATCCACACCATCAAACCCTTTGTCATAGTCAATAAAGCAGAAGTAGATGTTCTTCTGGAATTCTCTTGCTTTTTCTATGATCCAACGGTTGTTGCCAATATGATCTCTGGTTCCTCTGCCTTTTGTAAATCCAGCTTGAACATCTGGAAGTTCTTGGTTCACATTCTGTTGAAGACTCCATTGGAGAATTTTTGCATTACTTTGCTAGTGTATGAGATGAGTGCAATTGTGCAGTAGTTTGAACATTCTTTGACATTGAGTTTCTTTTGGATTAGAATGAAAACTGACCTTTTCCACTCCTGTGGCTACTGCCGAGTTTTCCAAATTTGCTGGCATACTGAATGCAGCACTTTAACAACATTATCTTTTAGAATTTAAAATAGCTCAACTGGAATTCTATTACCTCCACTAGCCTTGTAGTGATGCTTCATAAGGCCCACTTCACTTCAGACTCCAGGATGTCTGGCTCTAGGTGAGTGATCACACCATCGTGGTTATCTGGGTCATTAAGATATTTTTGTATAGTCCTTCTGTGTATTCTTGCCACCTTTTCCTAATATCTTCTGCTTCTGTTAGGTCCATACCATTTTCGTCCTTTATTATGTCCATCTTTGCATAAAATGTTCCCTTGGTATCTCTAATTTTCTTGAAAAGATCTCTAGTCTTTCCCATTCTATTGTTTTCCTCTATTTCTTTGCACTGATCACTGAGGAAGGCTTTCTTATCTCTCCTTGCTATTCTTTGGAACTCTGCATTCAGATGGGTATATCTTTCCTTTTCTCCTTTGCCTTTAGCTTCTCTTCTTTTCTCAGCTATATGTAAGGCTTCCACAGACAACCATTGTGCCTTTTTTGTGTTGCTTTTTCTTGGGGATGGGTGTAATTTATACTATAAATTCACATAATTTTGGTGAGGGTATTTAAGTTCTCATCTCTTAGAAAATTGTAAATACTCAGTGTTATCGACCAGTCACCATATGCACATAGGGTCCTCAACATTGTTCCTCTTATACGTGCAAGTCCGCACCCTTATACTGGTCTTTCCCTGTTTCCTCCAGCCCCAGCTGCTGGCACTCATGGTTCTACCCTCTGTTTTTCTGAGTTTGATTTAGTTTTTTTATTTCATGTATAAGTGATACAGTGCATTATTTATCTTTCTCTTTTAGCATAGTGACTTCAGGCTTCATCCATGTTGACACAAATGCCAGGATTTCCTTCATTTTCATGGCTAAATAATATTTCACATGTATATGTGTGTGTGTATGTGCATGTGTGTGTACACATGTATATAGTATATAAACTCTCTATTATCCATTAACCTGTCAACAGCTTGTTTCCATATCTTGGCTATTATAAGTAACACTACAGTTACATGGGAGGGCAGATGTCTCTTCAAGATCCTATTTTTGTTTCCTTTGAGAATATACCCAGATATGGCATTGCCAGAAGAAAACAGCAACCCACTCCAGTATTCTTGCCTGGAGAATCCCGTGAACAGAGGATCCTCATGGGCTACAGTTCATGGGGTAGCAAAGAGCTGGACACGACTGAGTCACTGAGCATGACGGCATTGCTGGATCATATGGCAGCTCTATTTTTAATTTTTTTGAGGATCCTCCATACTGTTTCTTATAGCAGTGGCTGCACCAGTTTACATTCTCACCAACAGTGCACTAGGGCTCCTTTCTCACATCCACATCGATACTTATCTCTTACCTTTTTATATCAGCCATTGTGGTTTTGATTTCATAAACTTGCCTATTTTAAACTACATGTGAAAACACGTCCATTACGTGAAGCCTGTGCTGCATAGCAATATTTTATTCTTTAATTTTTGATCATTTTATTTTACATTACTTTTTTCCAGTTTTAAATAAACTTTATTTTGCAGAGCTGTTTTTGGTTTACAGCATCATTGAGTGGAAGGTATGGAGATTTCCCAAAGATGTCTCACTCTGCTACCTCAGTTCAGTTCAGTTCAGTTGCTCAGTTGTGTCCGACTCTTTGCGACCCCATGAATCACAGCACGCCAGGCCTCCCTGTCCATCACCAACTCCCAGAGTTCACTCAGACTCATGTCCATCGAGTCAGTGATGCCATCCAGCCATCTCATCCTCTGTCGTCCCCTTCTCATCCTGCCCCCAATCCCTCCCAACATCAGAGTCTTTTCCAACGAGTCAACTCTTCGCATGAGGTGGCCAAAGTACTGGAGTTTCAGCTTTAGCATCATTCCTTCAAAGAAATCCCAGGGCTGATCTCCTTCAGAATGGACTGGTTTTATCACCTTGCAGTCCAAGGGACTCTCAAGAGTCTTCTCCAACACCACACTTCAAAAGCATCAATTCTCTGGCACTCAGCCTTCTTCACAGTCCAACTCTCACATCCATACATGACCACAGGAAAAATCATAGCCTTGACTAGATGGACCTTTGTTGGCAAAGTAATGTCTCTGCTTTTGAATATGCTATCTAGGTTGGTCATAACTTTTCTTCCAAGGAGTAAGTGTCTTTTAATTTCATGGCTGTGCCTGTGTAATCCCCACTATCAACACCCCCCCACAGACAGTACATTTGTTACAATTGCTGGTTTTATATAGATACACTTTATTGTCTAAAGTCCTCCATTTACTTTAGGGTCTCTCTTGGTGTTGTATGTTCTATAGGTTTTAACAAATGCGTAGAGACATTTATCCACCAATCTAGTATCATACAGAATAATTCCGTTGCCCTAAGAATCTACTGTGCTAAGCCTATTCATCCCTCCCTACTCAACCCCTAGAAACCAATGCCCTTTTCAGTCTTGCCAGCATTCTGCCCTTTCCAAAATGGCATACAGTTAGACTCAAACAGCACATAGCTCATTCAGACTGACCTCCTTCATTTGCTATCACACGTTTAGTTAACACGTGGGTCTTTCATGGCTGGACAGCTCACTGCATTTTATCACCAAACAGCATCCCACTGTCTGGATGTACCACAGGGTATTCATCCTTTCATCTATGGAAGACCGCTGGGCTGCTTCTGAGTTTGGGCCATTATGATGAAATAAAAGTGCTGTACACAGCAAACGCATGGCTTTCTGTATGGACACAGGCTTTCAACTAAGGTAAATACCATGAAGGGGTGATTGCCAAGATGGACAGTTAAAGTATACTTAATTTTATAAGATACAACCAAAGTGCTTTCCACAGTGGCTGTGTGCACCATCTGCGTTCCCACCAGAGTGGATGAGAGCTCCCGCCTCTCCGCACCCTCGCCAGCGCTTGGTGCTGTCAGCTCTCTGGATATTGGCCATTGTAAAAGGAGTGCAGTGGTGTCAATGCCTCATCATTGTAGTTTGCATTTTCCTGATGACATAGGACTTGGGCCTTCTTTTCCTATGTTTACTTGCCATCTGTACTTCTTCCTTGGTGAGGTATCTACTAGGGTCATTGGCCTCCTTTTAAATTGAGCTGTTTTCTTATTCTTGAATTTCAAATGTTCTTTGCATATTTTGGGTAACAGTCCTTTTTCAGATAAACGTTCTGCAAATATTTCTCCCGATCTGTGGCTTGTCTTCTCATCCTATTGATACTGCCTTTTGCAGAGCAAAGGTTTTACTTTTAATAAAGTTCACTTTAGCAGTGATTTCTTTCATAGATCATGTCTTGGTGTTGTTTCTGAAATGTCATCACCATGTGAGGGCTAGTCATGAAAGGTGAGACCCAGAGTGCCTATCACCCAATAAGCAGCTTTGCTAACAGACACCCATGGAAAAACAAGACTTCATCAGAACGGCTGGTAGGAAAGGTCAAAACTCTTAAGGCTTCATTGCAACCTAAAAGATAAGATTTGTTAGTAGTTATATGTTTCAGGTTATAAATATTTAGGCCTGGGAGTTTAATTGGTCCTTTAGTTGAATATAAGTATTTATTTAATTATGTATCACAACAGCAGAGGTGTAGTGGAATTTTTGCTGTCGATAAATACGTATAACTCTGCAAATAAAACATCATAAGCATGATTGTAGGGGATTCTGCTATGGTCAATGAAACGTTTCAGTAGCCAAAGCTACTGTGCATTTGAAATTAATATGGAAGCAATAAAATCAAATCACATTTCTTACAATCTATTTTAATTTCACAGCTATGCTGACATTACAATTTTTTCTACTACATAATTTCAAAGAAAAAAAGAATAAGTTCCACATATAAGAGAAGTTTATGAAGGGAATCAAATTACTAAAAATTTAGAGAGCTCAGAGTGAGGCTTGGCTTAATTTCCTGTTCTGTTAAAAGCCAATGAGTATAGGACCATTGTGGAAATAAATAAGCCACTGAAATATAGAAATAGTTTATTTTCTGAAAACCATTTCTGTCACTAACAGATATTTCATAAAAGAACAATTAGTTTCTCTTCTAAAGAACTTTAAAGTCCTATTTCCATTTCAGTTCAGTTCAGTTCAGTTCAGTCACTCAGTCATGTTCGACTCTTTGCAACCCCGTGTACCTGAGTACGCCAGGCCTCCCTGTCCATCACCAACTCCTGGAGTCCACCCAAACCCGTGTCCATTGTTTTGGTGATGCCATCCAACCATCTCATCCTCTGTCATCCCCTTCTCCTGCCCTCAATCTTTCTCAGCATCAAGTGAGTCAGCTCTCCGTTATCAGGTGGCCAAAGTATTAGAGTTTCAGCTTCAACATCAGTTCTTCCAATGAACACCCAAGACTGATTTCCTTTAGGATGGACTGATTGGATCTCCTTGAAGTCCAAGGGACTCTGAAGAGTCTTCTCCAATACCACAGTTCAAAAGCATCAATTCTTTGGCACTCAGCTTTCTTTATAGTTCAACTCTCACATCCATACATGACTACTGGAAAAACCATAGCCTTGGCTAGATGGATATTTGTTGGCAAAGTAATGTCTCTACTTTTTAATATGCTGTCTAGGTTGGTCATAACTTTCCTTCCAAGGAGCAAGTGCCTTTTAATTTCATGGCTGCAGTCACCATTTGCAGTGATTTTGGAGCCCAGAAAAATAAAGTTAGCCACTGTTTCCACTGTTTCCCCATCTATTTGCCGTGAAGTGATGAGACCGGATGCCATGATCTTAGTTTTCTGAATATTGAGCTTTAAGCCAACTTTTCCACTTTCCTCTTCCACTTTCATCAAGAGGCTCTTTAGTTCTTCTTCCCTTTCTGCCATAAGGGTGGTGTCATCTGCATATCTGAGGTTATTGCTATTTCTCCCAAATTTTGATTCCAGCTTATGCTTCCTCCAGCCCAGCGTTTCTCATGATGTACTCTGCATAAAAGTGTGGGGCCACCCAATACGGATGGGTCATGGTGTAGAGGTCTGACACAATGTGGTCCACTGGAGAAGGGAATAGCTAACCACTTTAGTATTCTTGCCTTGAGAACCCCATGAAGAGTATGAAAAGGCAAAATGATAGGATACTGAAAGAGGAACTCCGCAGATCGGTAAGTGCCCTATATGCTACTGGAGATCAGTGGAGAAATAACTCCAGAAAGAATGAAGGGATGGAGCCAAAGCAAAAACAATACCCAGCTGTGGATGTGACTGGTGATAGAAGCAAGGTCCGATGCTATAAAGAGCAATATTGCATAGGAACATGGAATGTTAGGTCCATGAATCAAGGCAAAATGGAAGTGGTCAAACAGGAGACAGCAAGAGTGAATGTCGACATCCTAGGAATCAGCGAACTAAAATGGACTAGAATGGGTGAATTTAACTCAGATGACCATTATATCTACTACTGTGGGCAGGAATCCCTTAGGAGAAATTGAGTAGCCATGATGGTCAACAAAAGAGTCTGAAATGCAGTGCTTGGATGCAATCTCAAAAACGACAGAATGATCTCTGTTCAGTTCCAAGGCAAACCATTCACTATCACCCTAATCAAAGCCTATGCCCCAACCAGTAACACTGAAGAAGCTAAAGTTAAATGGTTCTATGAAGACTTACAAGACCTTTTAGAATTAACACCCAAAAAAAGATGTCCTTTTCATTATAGGGGACTGGAATGCAAAAGTGGGAAGTAAAGAAACACCTGGAGTAACAGGCAAATTTGGCCTTGGAATACGGAATAAAGCAGGGGAAAGGCTAATAGAGTTTTGCCAAGAGAACACACTCGTCATAGCAAACACCCTCTTCCAACAACACAAGAGAAGACTCTACACGTGGACATCACCAGATGGTCAGCACCGAAATCAGATTGATTCTATCCTTTGCAGCCAAAGATGGAGAAGCTCTATATACAGTCAGCAAAAACAAGACCAGGAGCTGACTGTGGCTCAGATCATGAACTCCTTATTGCCAAATTCAGACTTAAATTGAAGAAAGTGAGAGAAACCACTAGACCATTCGGGTATGGCCTAAATTAAATCCCTTATGATTATACAGTGGAAGAGACAAATACATTTAAGGGACTAGATCTGATAGAGTATTTCCATTTAGTGCATTTCTAGTTTCTACTTTTGCATAAATAATACATTCTCCTTAATACCAGGCTGTAGTTAAGTTCTTGGGCTTCCCAGGTGGTGCAGTGGTAAAGAATTCACCCGAGAAGGCAAAAGATGCAGGAGACACAGTTTTCAATCCCAGTGTTGGGAAGACCCCCTGGAAAAGGAAATGTCAACCCACTCCAGTATTCTTGCCTAGAGAATCCCATGGTCAGAGGAGTCTGATGGGCTACAGTCCATGGGGTTGAAATGAGTCAGACACGGAGCATGAGTTAAGTTCTTACACAATTTAAATAATGTTATAAAAACTCCAAAAACTGAATCAATAGAAAGAAGCAATAGCAACAAGCATTTTTTAGCCTTTTGAGCACAATAATCTTTTTTCTCTAACTTCATTTAATCAAATCGACCATGAATCTAAATCTGGACAGAGGTGATCTACACACAAATTCAGTGTTGATGACTTCATAGACATCCGGTATCATTTGATTGGTGCAGGAAAACTGCTACTGTATAGCATGGTGGTGGTTTAGTTGCTCAGTTGTGTCTGACTCTTTGTGATCCCATGGAGTGTAGCCTGCCAGGGGTCTCTGTCCATGGGAGTAGGTTGCCATTTCTTTCTCCAGGGGAATCTTCCCAACCCGGGGATAGAACCTGCAGATTCTATACTGACTGAGCCACCAGGAAAGCCCACTGCATAGCATGCTCCAGACTAAACTCCAACTTAGCTATCAAATTTTCAATGATGTAAAACTATCTAAAGTGGAAAACTTGAGAGGGTTTCCCTCTGTTGGAAGAAAGTCCACTGAGGTATACCGCAGTTACTTCCTCTTCTGGAGTGGAGGTCGGAGATCATGCAATCTCAAGAAGATTCTCAAGAGAAAGAAATATCACATGGCATCCCTTTTATGGTACAAATGAACTTATAAAACAGAAACCTACTCACAGACCTACAGAATGAACTTCTAGTTGCTGGGGAAAGGGGTAATTAGGGAGTTTGGGATGGTCACATACATTCTGCTGTGTTTAAAATGGATAACCAGCAAGGACCTACTGTGTAGCACAGGGAACTCTGCTCAGTGTTATGTGGCAGCCTGGATTGGGAGGGGAGTTTGAGGGAGAATGGATGCATGTATATATACGACTGAATCCCTTCACCATTCACCTGAAACTCTCACAACATTGCTAATCAACGACACCCCAACATAAAATAAAAAAGGAGAGAAAAAAAGGGAAAAAAGGAAGAGCTCAATATGTCAAGAAAACAGTTTTGCTTCCTCCTATGTCAGTACATGAAGGGCTTTTCTCTTAAGACAGCAGAGGACAGATGCCTTCCCGCCCCACCTGCTCACATTAGAGTACACAGTGTTCTATAAAAAGGTTTTAGGAACTTTACTCCTTGCTCTTTCACTCAAAAATCATAGCAGAAGGCAGATGAGAAAAACCCATATTGTTACATGTTATCTTTGGATCTGTATTAATTCATAAATAATTACATGTTTGGTACTTTATAATGGCACTTCATTTTCAGATACCAAAATCTGCATTGTTTCCTGTTGCAGGAATAGAAAAATTACCACAATTGTGGTGACTTGACACAGCACAAATGTATTATGTCATGGGCCTGCTGGTTGGAGCAAAAGTCAAGACGCCAGCAGCCTGCCTTCTGAAAGAAACCACTTCTCGGCCTTGTCCAGCCTATAGAACTGCTGTGTTCCCTCTCTCATGACCCCTTTTTCCACCCTCAGAGCCAGCACCTCTGCCTGCATCCAGGGTCACACAGTTCCTGTGATTTCACTCTCTTCCACTCACCTGAGCCTGGAAAGGTTCTCTGCCTTAAAGATTTGATTGGATAAACCAAGACAATACAGGGCAATGTCCCCATGGCAAAATTATCAACCAAAATCACACCTGAAAATTCCCTTTTTCATGAAATCCATTCATAGGTTTCAGGGTTAGGACATGACACATGTTTGGTGGCCATGGTATTTGTGAAAGCAATTGAAGAATCAGCATGTTGACAAAATGTGCTTGAGAGACTTACCCTTGATACATTCAGTTCAGTTCAGTTCAGCTGCTCAGTCACGTCCAACTCTTTGTGATCCAATGGACTGCAGCACGCCAGGCTTCCCTGTCCATCACCAACTCCCAGAGCCTGCTCAAACTCATGTCCATAGAGCCAGTGATGCCATCCAACCATCTCATCCTCAGTCATCCCCTTCTTGTCCTGTCTTCAATCTTTCCCAGCATTAGAGTCTTTTCCAATGAGTCAATTATTCACATCAGGTAACCCAGCTAATGGAGTTTCAGCTTCAGTATCAGTCTGTCCAGTGAATATTCAGGGCTGATTTCTTTTAGGATGGACTAGTTTGACATCCTTGCAGTCCAAGGGACTGTCAATAGTCTTCTCCAATACCACAGTTCGAAAGTATCAGTTCTTTGGTGCTCAGCTTTCTTTATGGTCCAACTCTCACATCCATACATGACTACTGGAAAAACCATAGCTTTGACTACATGGACCTCTGTCAGCAAAGTAAAGTCTGTGCTTTTTAACATGCTGTCTTAAGTCTGTCATAGTTTTTCTTTCAAGGAGCAAGCATCTTTTAATTTCATGGTAGCAGTCACCATTTGCAGTGAATTTGGAGCCCAAGAAAATAAAGTTTCTCACTGTTTCCATTGTTTCTCCATCTATTTGCCATGAAGTGATGTGATCAGATGCCATGATCTTCATTTTTTGAATCTTGAGTTTTTAAGCCAGCTTATTCACTCTCCTCTTTCACTTTCATCAATAGGCTCTATAGTTCCTCTTTGATTTCTGCCATAAGGGTGGTGTCATCTGCATGTCTGAGGTTATTGATATTTCTCCCAAATTTTGCTTCCAGCTTGTGCTTCATCCAGCCTGGCATTTTGCATGATTTACTCTGCATATAAGTTAAATAAGCAGGTTAACAATATACAGCCTTGACATTCTCCTTCCCCAGTTTTGAACCAGCTCGTGGTTCCATGTCTGGTTCTAACTATTGCTTCTTGAGTTGCATACAGATTTCTCAGGAGGCAGTAAGGCATTCTGGTATTCCCATCTCTAAGAATTTTCCACAGTTTGTTGTGATCCACAAAGTCAAAAGATTTAGCGTAGTCAATAAAGCAGAAGTAGTTTTTGTTTTGAACTCTCTTGCTTTTGTGATGATCCAGCAGATGTTGCCAATTTGATCTCTGGTTCCTCTGCCTTTTCTAAATGCAGCTTGAACATTTGGAAGCTCTTGGTTCACGTACTGTTGAAGCCTGATTTGGAGAATCTTGAGCATTACTTTGCTAGCTTGTGAGATAAGTGCAATTGTGTGGTTTGAACGTTATTTGGCATTACCTTTTGTTGGGATTGAAATGAAAACTGACCTTTTCCAGTCCTGTGGGCACTGCTGAGTTTTCCAGCTGGCATATTGAGTGCAGCACTTTCACAGCATCCTCTTTTAGAATTTGAAATAGCTCAGCTGGAAATCCTATGCTGCGCAACATGTGGGATCTTAGTTCCCCAGCCAGGCTTGAACCCATTCCCCCTGCATTAGAAGTGTGGAGTCTTAACCACTGGACTGCCAGGGTAGTCCCCTTGATACAATAGTGTGGGTTAAAGAAAATATTTCAAAGAGAATTACAGTATGATATTTTAAATTTACTCCTGCATCTTAAAATACAGAAACTAGACAATAAATTAATATCTAGATAGTTAATTTGAATAAATTCTTTGAGAAACTAAATACATCCAGCGTTATTATGACTTATCCCTGATGCACATGTCCACCACCATGGGCCGCTTAGTGATGTGGGCTTTCACAAGTGTCATCAGGTCATAACTGTACACCTTCTTGGCATGTTTTAAGTCTGGCTTACAGTCATTTGGGACCATCTTGGAGCATTGCTTATTAACATTCAAACCACAATCTAAAGATTTTAAAAAGGAAAAGTTCATTATTACTTTCAGAATTTTGAGTGTTCTGGAGTGTTTATTTTGGCAAGACACTTCAACCTGAATTAGGTTTAAAGACTAGCTTTCAGCCAGCAGAGTGAGGGGAACATTCTTCTCATTCTCTCTTTTGGAAAATTTTGATTTTAAGTTAGAAGACTAGAATTCTAGCTCATATTCCATTATTTACTCACTGTATGATCTCAAGAGAATACCAACGAGACCAAAGTTAATGTGTTCAATTAAATGTCTGCAAATGTAATATTATGCTAATTAAAAATTTATCCATTTCTTTAAGTAAAAAAAAAAAAAAACATTAGAAAATAATCCAAATCAATCCTGAGATGTTTGTGACCAATCTTGCCTTTGTCAAAAAGATAAGGCATCCAATTTTGGGTCTTGTTTGGAGTAAAGATAAAATAGAAGCCTGTCATTGACTAAGTTCAGTTCAGTTCAGTCGCTCAGTTGTGTCCGACTCTTTGCAACCCCATGAATCACAGCACGCCAGGCCTCCCTGTCCATCACCAACTCCTGGAGTTCACTCAGACTCATGTCCATCGAGTCAGTGAAGCCATCCAGCCATCTCATCTTCTGTTGTCCCTTCTCCTCCTGCCCCCAATCCCTCCCAGCATCAGGGTCTTTTCCAATGAGTCAGCTCTTCACATGAGGTGGCCAAAGTATTGGAGTTTCAGCTTCAGCATCAGTTCTTCCAATGAACACCCAGGACTGATCTCCTTTAGGATGGATTGACTAAAGACTGAACTAAATGTTGTTGTGAGAAAAGATTTAGGAAATCTGTATTGTGAGCCTGTTCTCACAATTCAGCTACTTCCTGACCTTGGAAAAGTCATTTAACCAATACTGCATGTTAAGCTCCTGAAAAGGAAAGATGGATTATTTATTCCAGGTCATCAAAGCCTAAAAAGGTTTAGCTTCTAGAGATAACAGGAAGAGAACGCACTGAACAGAATTAACCTTTCGAGGTTTTTCTCTGTGTAAAATGAGAAAACTAAACTCAATAATCTATAAACTAACTCTAAATTAAAGGCTTTATAACTGTAGTGAATACGACAGTATCATGTGTGCATGCGTGCTAAGTCACCTAAACTGTGTCTGATTCTTTGGGACCCCATGGACTGTAGCCTGCCAGGCTCCTCTGTCCATGGGATTCTCCAGGCAAGAATAGTGAAGTGAGTTTGCCATGCCCTCCTCCAGGGGATCTTTCCAACCCAGGAGCTGAACCCAAGGCTCAAGTCTCCTGTGTCTCCGGCAGGTGGGTTCTTCACCACTAGCATCACCTGGGAAGCCCTGATTGTATCATAAGAAACTTACTCATCACAATGCTAAGATTTAGAGGTAATTTTAGTTATGATCTTGAAGTACAGTGAGGTATCAGCATGTTTCTTATCAGGTAAGTGCAACCGTGTACTGGAACCACCAGTGCGCTGGGAGCAGGGGCAGTGGGACCACTCACAGGCTAGGCTCCTATTCTCCCTGCTGGATGCATTTTGATACCCAGACCCTGGCAGGTGGTGGAGCTGCAGGACTCTGCCCTGGATGACCATGAGGAAAAGGTTTGCCTGCCTGTTCAGAGTGCCTATCCTGGACTGTTAGTGAGAAGTTAATCTTATATCATGTTTAATACATTATACTGTCGGTATTCTCTGTTATGGCAGCTTAGCCTAATATAATGATTAGAGAAATGAACATTGTAATAATTACTTGTTTTAAGCATTGATATAAGCATTATTATCATTCTTTAAAGCTGTTTTAAAATATCATCTAATTATATGACCTATCTCAGGACTATTGTTTTCCAGTAGTCATGTATGGATGTAAAGAGTTGGACCATAAATAAGGCTGAGTGTTGTAAATAAGAATGGATGCTTTCAAACTGTGCTGTTGGAGAAGACTCTTTAGAGTCCCTTGGACTACAAGAAGATCAAGCCAGTCAGTCCTAGCAGAAATCAGCCCTGGAAAACTCATTGGAAGGACTGATGTTGAAGGTGAAGCTCCAGTCCTCTGGCCACCTGATGCGTAGAGCCAGTTCATTGGAAAAGACACTGATGCTGTGAAAGATTGAAGGCAGGAGGAGAAAGGGGAGACAGAGGATTAGATGGTCAGTAGGCATCCCCTACTCAATGGACATGAATTTGAGCAAATTCTGGGAGATGGTGAAGAACAAGGAAACCTGGCATGCTGTAATCCATGGCATTGCAAAGAGTAGGACATGACAGCAACTGAACAAAAACAACCATCTCAGGAACCATGAATGGTTATCTCCTCAAAACTCAGTGTCTCACTTATACAAACAGAAGATGATGAGTTTACACTGGTCCTTCCTTTCTAAGTCATCATAAATCCCTGTCGGTGGCCTACTCCTGCCAGACACCTTGCAGGATGTGGGAAGGGAAGTCACTTCCTAGAGCTCGTACTAACTGAGCCTCCAGATTACCCCTGGGTCCTGAGCTACGTGATCAAGCACAAGTCTTAAGAGAATTTCTTAGAACCATTTAACATTTCTGAAGAACTAAAGAAAATGGAAAGTTTTTAAAAAAGTGAATGCTACCATGATGACTGATGGCCCACAGTTCTGTATCATCCGCTTCTGCTAAGGGTGTGTAGGAACTTAAGAATAGTGTAGATGCCACCCCCTTTATTATATAAGGTTGTATGGCGGTGCATATGAGCTACTGCATATGTAACTAAAGCCTCTAATCAGAGCTGAATCAGGTAAGCCATTTAAAGGAGACTGGAAAGAGCAGGATGACGCCCCTGGCCTTGAAGACACCAATGTGTGGGAGAGAACCCTGTTCTCAAATTCATGTCCACTGAGTCAGTGATGCCATCAAACCATCTCATCCTCTAGATGAGAGGAATGATGGGGAGCCCCTAGAAGCCAAGGGTCTCAGCCCCACAGTTTGAACGGGACCCTTGAAGAGAACTCCAAGCCTCCCCTGAGAAGATAACAAAGGTCAGAACCATGACTGTAGTCTTGTGAGACCCTGGGAGGAGGACCTGAGCTTGGACTCTTGACCAGCACAAACTGGGAGATAATAAGTGTGTGCTGGATAATGTGGCTGCACGCACAGTCACATGTTGTACAGTGGAAAACTAACACAGGATTATTTACTGGAGTCGAGTTCTGCTTTAATAAACAGCCAAGAGGTGGGAGCAGCTTGAGATGCAGTTGGTGGAGACTGGAAAAGTATGGGGCAGTGGGGAGGAGAGTGAGAGAGTGAGTCTGGATCACAGTACAGAAGACTTAGTCTCACTGTTGGTAGAAACCTGAACAGGGGACAGTTGCCTGCCAGGGAGAGATCAGAAGAGAGTCAGGAGCATGTTATTGGAAACCAGAAGACAGAGACCCTTGCTGGTCATGGCAGGAAGCTTGACGTCACTGTTTCCTGCAGGAATGTGGAAAGCAGAAATGGTCAGTAGTCATGTCTACCTGGTTACACCCCTATGCTGAAGGTGCTGCCTGGTTTCTTCATTATTGGATCATAAAATGTGAGAGGAGGGGAGGAAGGGAGGAACTTAGTGACAAAATATCAGATTCAAACCAACAGGATTTGGTGATTCTTTTGGGTGTGTATGGGTGTGTGCATATAAGTTTTCTTTTTTTTTTTTTAATTGGAGGTGAATTGCTTTACAAACAAACTTGTGTTGGGCTTGATAGCTCTGAATATTCTCAGCTTCTCCAGATGCCAAAATATGCTGAAAATTGGGTGGCTCTTGAAATTCTAGCATGGAGGCAATCCCAGGTGTGTGACTACAAAAGCTTTTCCTCAAATCTTAGAAGGATCAAAACTTCTTGCAGAGGGTCTTCTGAAGGGATTAACAACTTGATTCAACAAGTGGTGCTGGGAAAACTGGTCAACCACTTGTAAAAGAATGAAACTAGATCACTTTCTAACACCGCACACAAAATAAACTCAAAATGGATTAAAGATCTAAATGTAAGACCAGAAACTATAAAACCCCTAGAGGAGAACATAGGCAAAACACTCTCAGACATAAATCACAGCAGGATCCTCTATGATCCACCTCCCAGAATGCTGGAAATAAAAGCAAAAATAAACAAATGGGATCTAATTAAAATTAAAAGCTTCTGCACAACAAAGGAAAATATAAGCAAGGTGAAAAGACAGCCTTCTGAATGGGAGAAAATAATAGCAAATGAAGCAACTGACAAACAACTCATCTCAAAAATATACAAGCAACTTCTGCAGCTCAACTCCAGAAAAATAAACGACCCTATCAAAAAATGGGCCAAAGAACTAAATAGACATTTCTCCAAAGAAGACATACGGATGGCTAACAAACACATGAAAAGATGCTCAACATCACTCATTATTAGAGAAATGCAAATCAAAACCACAATGAGGTACCACTTCACACCAGTCAGAATGGCTGAGATCCAAAAATCTGCAAGCAATAAATGCTGGAGAGGGTGTGGAGAAAAGGGAACCCTCCTACACTGTTGGTGGGAATGCAAACTAGTACAGCCACTATGGAGAACAGTGTGGAGATTCCTTAAAAATTGCAAATAGAACTCCTTATGACCCAGCAATCCCACTGCTGGGCATACACACCGAGGAAACCAGAATTGAAAGAGACACATGTACCCCAATGTTCATCGCAGCACTGTTTATAATAGCCAGGACATGGAAACAACGTAGATGTCCATCAGCAGATGAATGGATAAGAAAGCTGTGGTACATATACACAATGGAATATTACTCAGCGGTTAAAAAGAATTCATTTGAATCAGTTCTGATGAGATGGATGAAACTGGAGCCGATTATACAGAGTGAAGTAAGCCAGAAAGAAAAACACCAATACAGTATACTAACACATATATATGGAATTTAGGAAGATGGCAATGACGACTCTGTATGCAAGACAGGGAAAGAGACACAGATGTGTATAACGGACTTTTGGACTCAGAGGGAGAGGGAGAGGTGGGATGATTTGGGAGAATGACATTCTAACATGTATACAATCATGTGAATTGAATCGCCAGTCTATGTCTGACGCAGGATGCAGCATGCTTGGGGCTGGTGCATGGGGATGACCCAGAAAGATGTTATGGGGAGGGAGGTGGGAGGGGGTTCATGTTTGGGAATACATGTAAGAATTAAAGTTTTTAAAATTTAAAAAATAAAAACTAAAAAAACAAAAAAAAAAAACAAAAAAAAAAAACAAAGATATCCTCAGCTAAACTGGACGGTCTCTGGGAATCTGAAGGTGTTTGTTGTCTCCAGGCCTCTCACCAGGAGGCTGGGAGAGAGAAATCAGCTCAGAAAGATCTGTGAACTTAGCTTTGTCCCACACAGTGAAGGAATGCATTTGAAATCCGTGAGAGTCCTAGAAACTGGTAAGAAAGCTGAGCAGCAACTGGGACAGAGTGAACACAGAATCAAAGGAGGCTCTGAGAATCCCTAAATGCTACTGGCAGGGAAAGTCCATGAAACTGCTCAGGGACAGACACTACTACCTTTCATGATGAAGGAAAGACTGACCTTTGTTCAGAGGTCAAGAGCCCAGGGCTGGAGTGGAGAGCTAAGGAGCCTGGCAGTGCACTCCATGCTAGAAGCAAGGTGCAGTGGTTTTCCTTTGTGTCATTCTTCCTTATGAAACATTGTGTGCTCCACTCTCATCTCCCAAGTGAACCTCAAGTGAACCACGCATAGTTTTAGCTATTCACCTGGTTTCTCCCTATTGTTGTTTAGTTGTTAAGTCATGCCTGACTCTTTCTCAACCCCATGGACTGTAGTCCACCAGGCTCCTCTGTCCATGGGATTCTCCAGGCAAGAATACTGGAGTGGGTTGCCATGCTGTCTTTCAGGGGATCTTTCCAACCCAGGGATGAAACCCACATCTCCTGCATTGGCAGGCAGGATCTTTACCACTGAGTCATCTGGGAAGCTTTCTCCCTGTAATGGCTATAATTTTCCCCTCTGTAATGCTCAGTTCAGGGGCATTTCTATAACCATTGTCTGAAAAAGATCAGAGCTGTCTGCAGTCCCAGGACAAACATTATAGGGGTCACAGCCAGAGGGCTGAGCAAGGCTCCCACCTGAAGGGCAGCTGAAAACACTTGAGGATGCTCTGTTCACAAGGCTGCTATTTAATCTGCTACCCATCCTCTGCTTAGCACCTCCCCTCAAATCACTCCTTATTAACAAGCAATTGACATGTTCACTGCAGGTGTGCATGGACTTCTTTCAAATCTAATTAACCATCCTTCTACTACCAAAAAACAACATTTCTGTCACCAGCTCATCCTTGCTACAAAATGTGATGAACCACGACAGGTCTGAGACTTTGCAAGCTACTGAGATATGAGATGGTTGGGTGGCATCACTGATTCGATGGACATGAGGTTGAGCAAGCTCCAGCAGTTGGTGATGGACAGGGAACCCTGGCATGCTGCAGTTGAGGGGGTCGCAAAGAGTCAGACATGACTGAGCGACTGAACTGGACTGAGTTACCCTCTCCCAGGTTTATGGATGCTGGCAGAAGATGTTATATTCTCGGGTCAGAGACAGAGGACTTCATATTCACAGCACAGCCAACACCATGTGTATCAGCATTTTGTGACTGAAGTATATGCACACAGCAGGCTGTGTCACATGGGGGTCCCTGAGGTTAGGGAACCGAGATCTTTTATAAAGGGCAATAGGCACTTTTACTGACAAACCTAGACAGCTTATTACAAAGCAGAGGCATGACTTTGCCAACAAAAGTCTGTACAGCCGAAGTTATGGTTTTTCCTGTAGTCATGTACTGATGTGAGAGTTGGACCATAAAGAAGGTTGAGAGTCGAAGAATGATGCTTTTGAACTGTGATGCTAGAGACTTTTGAGAGTTCCTTGGACTGCAAGGAGATCACACCAGTCAATCCTAAAGGAAATCAGTCGTGAATCCTCATTGGAAGGAGTGATGCTGAAGCTGAAACTCCAATACTTTGGCCACCACATGCGAAGAGTTGACTCACTGGAAAAGACCCTGATGCTGGAGGGACTGAGGGCAGGAGAAGGAGGGGACAACAGAGGATGAGATGGTCTGATGGCATCACCAACTTGATGGACATAGTTTGAGCAACCTCCAGGAGATAGTGAAGGATAGGGAAGCCTGGCATGCTACAGTTCATGGGGTCACAAAGAGTCAGACACAACTTAGAGAATCAACAAAGGCACGCCTCCCCCTGGGCTCTGCCTGGAGATATTGTCTCTACCTTCCGAGACTTCCAAAGGGAGGGTAAGAAATTCACCCCTTGGTTCTGAAGAGAAACTGTCCTGATTTACTGAGTCTGCTTTCTTTGTAAACACCCTTGGAGAAACAGTCTGAAACAAAATGCGTGCTCATAAGACAATGCGCAGAGATGCAACAGGTCTGAATAGAGACACCTCCCATTGCACAGCTCCTGCCCACTTTCCATTTCGGATACTCTTCAGAGGAAGTATGACAAGGGCAGGTGTGTCTCCTCCACGTGTCACTGGGTCCCACTGATGCGTGACACAATGGTTACTTGTCATTTGAAGGTCATGTCTTCCTCACCTTCATTAGTATGAAACGATTCCTTCCCTGCTACTTGTCCAACCACACACAGTTCCTGTTACCCTGGAAACCATCCTACTTTGATCCCTGTAGATGCAAAGCCCAGCACACGTGCCACAGGCTGCCTGACTCTCTCCTCTCCTCTCAGACGCCCGCCTACCTGCTTCACTCCACCAGGACCTTGTTTCTCATACTTGTCTGTTCAAACCTGACCTCATGCTTTGTGTTTATGTTTTATCCCCTTTCTCACGGACGACTCTTCCCTCCCAGCTCTGGGCTCTCAGTCCTGCAGGCCTCTCTGACTCAGGTGGGCCTGGGCTCCTCCCACCCGGGGCCTCGGCTCAGAGGGGAGCTGCCACCCACCTCCTTGGGGCCTGCAAGTGAACATAAACAGCATCACCTCTGTTTGCCATAAAACCATGACTTCTTGAATATGACAGCCTTCTTCATATTTTTAGCTTTGGGTTTGTATACAGTTTACTGCTTTTATAATATTAGGCCCTAAGTTATTCATATTTTTACTCTTTTACTTATTATTTCATGATAGGTAGAACACAGAATACATTTTTCTTAAGCTAATAAAAGATAATAAAATATAGGACATGATATTTATCATTTTATAACATATTCCTCCATTTCCCAAGCCTACACCTATCTTTTGCAGCTAGTATGGAACTATACATATAAACATAATTTAAAGGACAGTTTTGTGTTTTGAGCTGTTTTGCTCCTCAGTTAAGGGCATGGCTTATCCTATGAAAATTAATGACTAGTGAAAAAAAAAAAAAAAACTGCAGTGTTCCTAAACAATGCAGTATTTCTTTTTGAAGTGAACTTGTTTTTAAAGTATTTTTTAATTAATTTATGTATTTGGTTATGCTAGATCTTTGTCGCTGTGGGGGCGTTTCTCTAGTTGCAGCGAACAAGGGCTCCTCTCTAGCAGCGGTACGCGGGCTTCTCATTGCCGGGGCTTCTCTTCTCGAGGAGCTTGGGCTCTGGATTGTGGGGGCAGTAGTTGTGGTGCACGGGCTTAGTTGCTCCACAGCAGGTGGAACCTTCCCAAACCAGGGATGAAATCCGTGTCTCCTGCACTGGCAGGCAGATTCTTATCCACTGTGCCACCAAGGAAGTCCTTTAAAGTATTTCTTAATGACAGATCATTTGACAGATCAACCACATCATCTGGGTTATATTTTAAGGCTTTGAACAGCAGACAGGAGAGCTGGCTCATTGCCGACATCATCAAAACTGCAGTACGGGACATCGGGCAGCTTCTGCAGTGCACGCACCACGGAGCTTAGAGTCAATCCATTAACCCCAAATGGGATGAATGGTTCTCTTACGTGAACATTCTTGCTGTGCTTTTCTGTAGTGCTTAATCACTTATATCTTCTTTCACATATCAAAGGAAAAGAATTATACAATTTGGTCAATTAAATCACACTTAAATAAGTGATAAAGGAAGTGAAATATAGCCACTGTCCTATCCACATGTGTTTAAAAGCATAAACTTTTTCACCAACAGGACTTGGCTTTACTTACCTTTTGCTAATTTGCCCATTTGACATGCAATACCCCCGTTGAGTAGTGAGGGATAGGGAGGCCTGGCATGCTACAATCCATGGGGTCATAAAGAGTTGGACAGCACTTAGAGACTGAACTGCAGCAACAGCAACATCACATTATCAACGAATGACTAGCTGGTTTTAAGTGATGGGACCAAGATTAGACAATGAAGAGATCGGAGCACATTGCGAGGGAATGTAAGGCCTTAATTTTGAGGCTGCCCAATTGCTAGGAAGCAGGGGTTGGGGCTGGATCAGTTCAAATGCCACAACGATCACTGTTCCTACCAAGATTCTGTTTTCCTTGAATAAATGCTCACTGGGTTCAGCATACGCTTGGTGAATTTCCATAGCTCTGAAAAATTTGATTCAGACCATTTTGCCAGTTCTTTGTTACTTTTATGGAGAAATAAGTGTTTGGAGGTCCTAACTCCTCTCTCTTCCCTAATGTTACTTCAAAACTCAATTTTTAATGTGTCCTTTAATTTCTCAGCATTCTCAATACAACTAGAGACTACTAGTCACTTTTCCCTCTGTTGTTTCCAGAATTCTATGTATTCACCTAAAATAATGTTTCCAAATTTTTATAGCTAATCAAAAATGAATAACAGTTTATAAGATAAACTTATTGAAGCAATAATTTATTGTAAATGAGTGTTTGCTGTGTGTGTGCTGTGCTAAGTTGCTTCAGTCATGACTCACTCTTTGAAACCCTATGAACTGCAGCCCACCAGGCTCCTCTGTCCATGGGGATTCTCCAGGCAAGAATACTGGAGTGGGTTGCCATGCCCTCCTCCAGGAGATCTTTCCAATCCAGGGATCGAACTGGTGTCTCTTACCTCTCCTGCATTGACAGGTGGGCTCTTTACCACTATTACCACCTGGGGAGTATAGTTTTTATGTATTCAGACTATTATAATTTAATAACTCTATTTTGCACAGTGCCTGATATAAAGGGAGTTCAGTATTAATATTTTCATGATGAATTATTTCTCAATAACCCTTCTCCTTAGGAATTATGCTGCTGCTGCTGCTGCTGCTAAGTCACTTTAGTCGTGTCCGACTCTGTGTGACCCCATAGACTGCAGTCCACCAGGCTCCCCCATCCCTGGGATTCTCTAGGCAAGAATACTGGAGTGGGTTGCCATTTCCTTCTCCAATGCGTGAAAGTGAAGTCACTCAGTCATGTCCGACTCTTTGCGACCCCATGGACAGCAGCCTACCAGGCTCCTCTGTCCATGGGATTTTCCAGGCAAGAGTACTGGAGTGGGGTGCCATTGCCTTCTCCACCTTAGGAGTTATAGAAAATATTAATTGCAGACTGCCATTTTATGGGAGTAATGTGATGTATTTCAGAATGGAGGAGTTTTGGTTAATAAAGATTAAACATTAGAAATGCAACAAGTCATGACTCAGAGGGTTATGTGCACAAAGCGCTGCCTGTAGGTCTGCTTGTCTACATGACCTGTAACTGAGTGAACTCGCACAACACACTTTCACACCCTACTGCATATCCCTGTGTAATCTATCAGCTGCTGCTACTGCTAAATCGCTTCAGTCGTGTCCGACTCTGTGCAACCCCAGAGACGGCAGCCCACGAGGCTCCCCCGTCCCTGGGATTCTCCAGGCAAGAACACTGGAGTGGGTTGCCATTTCCTTCTCCAATGCATGAAAGTGAAAAGTGAAAGTGAAGTGGCTCAGTCATGTCCGACTCTTCGCGACCCCATGGACTGCAGCCTACCAGGCTCCTCCATCCATGGGATTTTTCCAGGCAAGAGTACTGTCTATCAGCAGGACCCCCCTTATCAGTGTTATCACCATTATCATATGCACTGAGTATCCCTGTGTAATCTAGCAGCAGGGCCCCCATTATCAGTGTTATCATCATTATCACATGCACTGTGTATCCCCGTGTAGTCTAGAAGCAAGACACCCATTATCACTGTTATCACTGTTGCTATCACCATTATCACATGCACTGTGTATCCCTCTGTAGTCTCACAGCAGGACCCCCATTATCACTGTTATCACCATTATCTCATGCACTGTGTATCCCCTGTGTAGTCTAGCAGCAAGCACCCATTATCACTGTTATCACCATTATCACATGCACTGAGTATCCCCCGTGTAATCTGGCAGCAGGACCCCCATTATCACTGTTATCACCATTATCTCATGCACTGAGTATCTCCCGTGTAGTCTAGCAGCAAGCACCCATTATCACTGTTATCACCATTATCTCATCCACTGAGTATCCCTGTGTAATCTAGCAGCAGGATCTCCATAATCACATGCTTTTCAGGAAAAGTCATCATTTGCAGCTGAATCTCACTCTCTGCACTTCACAAATGAAACTGATCTCAATTGTACTAATGGCTATGCTCCAGACACAAAGAGGAAATGAGAACGTTGTCCTGAACAAAAGTGAACTGGGAGAGACTGTACTGACTCTACTGTAATTTCAAGTCCAGACAATAATTAAGATGGAGCCAAACCCCAATGGCCTTGGTATAATATTTCTAACTTATCTGGCTCCCAGACATTTTAATAACAAAAATGGTTTTAGCTTTATTGAAATATAATGACATAAAGAAAGTACACATATTTAAAGGGTAAAATTTGATAAGTTTTGACATACATGTGAATCCACAAAACCATTACTACAATCAACATAATGAACTTATCACCTCCCAAAGCCCCCTCCTGTCCCTGTATAACCCCTCCCTGACCTGGGAGACCAGTCTATCCTACAGGAAATCAGTCCTGAATATTCACTGGAAGGACTGATCCTGAAGCTGAAACTCCAATACTTTGGCCACCTGATGTGAAGAGCCAACTCATTGGAAAGACTCTGATGCTGGGAAAGATTGTGGGCAGAGGAGAAGGGGATGACAGAGGATGAGATGGTTGGATGGCAACACTGACTGAATGGACACGAGTTTGAGTAAACTCCAGGAGTTGGTGATGGACAGGGAGGCCTGGTGTGCTGCAGGCCATGGGGTCACAAAGAGTTGGACACGACTGAGCCACTGAACTGAACTGAACTGGCCTGGGAGGGGCTAGCAGAGAGTAATACAGTGTGAAAACACAATGAGAGAAGTCAATTGCTCAGATGTAAAAATAATAACATAAAGTTATCAGAAATCAGCAATGGACTGCTTTTCTCCTTTTATTAATCTTGAATGGATAAACTTAAGTACAACATAAATCCTATAAGCCGCTAACAGAGCTTGCTGATTTAGGCGACATAAAATACAATGGTTAAATTCCCTACACGTATTGAGTACACAGTGCTTACAAATAAATAAGAAAACAATAAGAAGAAAAGAGGAACATGTTCAAAAAGGTAGAGAAAGGCGAGCGAAAGGATATGCCAGTGTCATTTCAAGTTGCTCAACCTCATGCACAATATGAGAAATGCATCCTGAAAATGGCCAGTGCACACGTTTCTCCAGGTATCCAAGTGGACAGAGATGATTCTGGTCCACAAAAAGCAGAGTAGAATGTAGGAAGAACAAGGGCAGACCTAATACTCATCTGTCTTCAAAACAGAAATGGAATGTCCTGGTGCAGGAACTGAAGAGGGGAAGAAAGTGAGAGAGGTCACAGGGGGAGGAATCCAGACTGGGGTAGGGGAAGGCAGGAGCTTATGCAGGAGGCTGGGGAGGAAACCCTTCCTGTGGGAAGGAGGCTGTTACTCTTGCTCCCAGATGTAGGCACTTGACCAGATTCTCAGGCATCTTCTTGTGCATATGTCTGTTTCATCCTTTATTACACCCTTTATTAAAAGTAGAAGTTTATATAGTCCCTCTTCCTTACTTGCCACTGGTACCTCATATGCTTTCTTGGAGAATCTTCCAGACCAGCACCAGGAGAGCCAGCTCACCCTATGACGGTTGCTCACTACCCCACCAGGGGGACATTCAGGTTGTGGATCTGGTTTTCTTCATCGTGCTCCAGGGTTAGCGTGGTTCTCTAACCTCAAGTCTTACAGAAAAGTCTTAGCCATCAAATCTCTTCACAAGTTCATCGTCTCTAGTCTTTTGGCAGAATTTTTCTTTTTGGAGCCTTTCATTCTAAACTTCAACTCTTTCATCATTTTTCGTATTTTCAGCCCTTTCTGTAGAGGCTGTGTTCTGATGGTACTCTCAGATATACTACTTCCAATTACATGTGTTATCTCTATTTTTATCTGTTCTATTATTCAGTTGGCTAATTGATTATAAGCTTAAATATATTCATGCTTTATTCATTTTTGAACTTCTGTCGAGTTGTTTTGCAAATCCACAATTTTTGAGACCACTTCCTGTTCTTGCCTTACATTTTGTACCACCTTGTTAAAAAAAATAGATAATTTAAAATAGTTGTGGATTGTTCCTTAATCTTAACAGTGTGTTTTCCCTTATGATGATTTATTTGCTCAAATGGCTTATACTTCTGATAAAAATATTCTTCTTTGAGATGATCTTACTGAGAGTCTGCTGTGCTCTGGAGCATGGGGGTGTCTCTGGAGACTCTGGGTGCAGTGACTTTCTCCAGTTCCAACCCCTTTGCATTTTTTAATTTTAATTTCTCTGGTTGGGGTACCAGTACCACAGTGGCTGCACAAAGTCAAAACCAAATCCCACAGGAGGCAGAATACTTCTGTTCTAATGTATTTCAGCTGATGTCTTTTTGGTTTTGTTTAAGACCCAGAGTATCATGGCTATGAGGGGACTTGAATACTGTAACATTATGTCTGATGTTATTTAATAAAAAGCATATATATATAAACATATATACTTATATTGAATCTGAGCAACAGAGAATGCTACCTGAAAATTAAGTTTGAAGAAATTTGAGATGAAAGCAACTAGTCCAAGATAAGAGTTTGAGTGCTAGATTACATATAATTTTCAATTTTTGTTCCTTGAAGTGGCTCAGATTTTGGGCAGAAGATGTACCCTGATCTCCTAATGCACTGCTATTATACTACGTGGGTGAGTTCTTCCTATTAAGAATAGATATTAAGGTTGAACTATAAAGTAATCCTATATCCCAAAAGACTTCATTTACAAGGTGGGAAGTAGTGAGGGAAAAATCTATTAGCCGTAGCTTTCAGCTGTTAAAGTATCTATAATTCATTGTGATTTCAAATTGTGAGATGCTAAAAGATTTGAAATAAAATTTCACTGTAATCTTAATATTGAAAGGTTAGCAGATAAACAGCTTTGGATGCTTATCTGTGTTTATTAAATGTGAGTAGAATATTAAAGTTTTTGATTTCTTCTATATTCAAGGTTTTTCAGATTTTTACTGACTTTGCTCAGCATTATTCAAAACCTAGATATAAGCAGAGGTGGTGAGGAACGAGACAGATCCCTGAAGGGAATGTGTAGGGAGTGTCCCACATGGTAAATAAAGCATCATCATAGTATATAAAGCATAGCTGTGGGCTAGTCCAGGTTAGGAAGCATTCCTAGTGATGAAATTACACTAATTATTGATACTTCACATGCGAGGCTTGAAGGGACAAGAGAGGTGATAACATAAATATTAGAGTAACTTTTAAAGAAACATTTCATTTGTATTTTTGGCAAGAATTCCCCAAACGAGCAGGTCTACATTTTTACACTTCTGACTATAAAACAAACCTATCTTGTCCTGGGCATTGCAAACTTCCTTCACAGTTGAGGCTTCCAGTTGAACAATTTATCTTTAATGCCTGGCTTTTCCCTCCTGTTCAGCCCTGTGAAGCTGTAAACTGTCTTCCCAGATGTGACCTGTGCACTCCAGCCTCAGAATCACCTGTGGTGGATGGAGCAATGCCCCAGTGTCCCAGGCATCACCCCAGAGTGAGTGAGTCAGGTACCCTGGGCTGAGCCTGGTCTCTGCCCGTGAACAAGCCCCACGTGCCCCCACTCACTGTGGTTCTGGGAGGTACAGACACCCCTTCAACCCTGTACCTGCCAGGAGCATCGCATGGCTCAGAGGCAGGGGGCACGAGGGAGGGGAACTTGTTCCCCTGGCCTTACAAGCAAGACAGCTCAAGACTGTAGGCACAGCAGGCTCTGCAAAGCTGCCCACCACCTCACTTAGCCACAGGGGCTCTGTGGGCAGCCCAGGCAAGGGCACCCTGGACACTACAACCTACCCCAGAACACAAGTTCTCTGTTGCAGGGAAGACAGACATCTGACACGCCAATGCAAACAATGGCATATATTGAGAAATTTACGTTTGTTCTCATTTGTTCTCATGTGTGTTTAGATGGCTGCCCTTACACAGATGCTACTAATGTGGGATCCCAGGCTTAGACGAAAAGGAATTTGGTTTTAACATACTGAAAGTTATTTTAAAATTTTACCATGGAAGATAACGAGTGGTGGGTATGCCATTTAGGAATCGATATCGTTGATGTTTAGATTGTGGTCAGTGGCTGTGGACTGAGGTTGCTGTGGGGAGTCAGTGTCTGTGTATTGCCACCGAGCCCCCACCCCTGTCCACACACTGGACGGGGACAGCTCAACGAGTGCAGGCAGTGAGCCTTCACTTCCTTTTCTTATTCTATTTAATAGCTAATGCTTATATTATGGCTGTGAAAGCACTAGAAGTTAAAGTGAAGTTTCTCAGTCGTGTCCGACTCTTTGCGACCCCATGGACAGTTGTCTACCAGACTCCTCTGTCCATGGGATTTTCCAGCCAAGAATATTGGAGTGGGTTGCCATTTCCTCCTCCAGGAGATCTTCCCAACCCAGGGATTGAGCCTGGGTCTCCCGCATTGTAGGCAGACGCTTTACCGTCTGAGCCACCAGAGAAGGATAGAAGAAGTTAACTTTAGTGTAATAAAATTACAAGGCGAATCAGTTATTCTTATGATCAATAATTTTATCCTATCTTCAATTATTAGTCTTATAAGTCAACTAAATTCTTAGCTTGATTATTCAGACATTAGTCTCATTCCATGCATTTAGACTCATTTTAAATACTTTCAACCAATTTTGAAATTTCCTTCAACTTTTAGATTAATTCTATATAGATCTCTCATTAAAACTACACATAAACAGCTGTCCAAGTTCTTCAACATTGCATTCAAATAAATATATTTTGTCAAAACAATTTTGACAATTCACTTAGATAAAAAGCTTATTTTAAACTATTTTTAATATAATTAGAAAAAACAGATATATTACATAATATGAAAGAAATCTAATAAATTCATATTTTCCTGAAATAGCAAATGCTACTAATTAATTAATTAATGCTGCTGCTGCTGCTAAGTCACTTCAGTCATGTCTGACTCTGTGTGACCCCCATAGATGGCAGCCCACCAGGCTCCGCCGTCCCTGGGGTTCTCCAGGCAAGAACACTGTAGTGGGTTGCCATTCCCTTCTCCAATGCATGAAAGTGAAAAGTGAAAGTGAAGTCGCTCAGCAGTGTCCAACTCTTTGAGACCACATGGACTGCAGTCTACCAGGCTCCTCTGTCCATGGGATTTCCCAGGCAAGAGTTCTGGAGTGGGTTGCCATTGCCTTCTCCAAATTAATTAATAATTGGTATGAATTATTTCCACATAAAACTAAAGGCAATCAAGATTATCATTTGTAACAGACAAAATGAAAGAAATACACAATTTGGCTTTGCATGTGTTTCTCCATCTTACCTGCTGGTTTACAGGAAAGTTTCTGTTGATTTTTTTAATCTGCAAAAATAAACAAAGAAAAGTGAGATCAGCAAAGATAATGTAATACAACAACCCCAGGTTTATGGGACTCTCAGTGAGTAAACTAAGAGTAAACTATATTGTTGACACACTAAAATCATTGCATATCAAGCACGAATTAGGAATTTTTTAAAAAAATTCTGTTTGTCAAAAGTGTCTCAAATTTCATATACAAACATTTCAGAAATATTTCAACTTAATCATATTCTCTTGATGAGAAATGAAAAGCCTCTGATCCCTCACAATCTACCGAGAATGTACAGCATAACTTTTTGTAACTTCTTTCATTATTCACTTTCACTTCTTATTATATTTTGTTTTAACACATAAGAGAACAGAGGGGGGTGCAATATTCAGACACTAAAGGATACTGTATATTATCAAAATAGTTTCAGTCAGGACTATAAATAAAATAAACATTTAAGACCATTTATTCAGTGAATTGGAGAAGGAAAAGGCAGCCCACTCCAGTATTCTTGCCTGGAGAATCCTGTGGTCAGAGAAGCCTGGTGGGCCAGCTGCAGTCCATGGGGTAGCAAGAGTCGGACACGACTTAGTGACTACACTGCCACCACCACCGTTGAGTGAAATGTCATAAAAATTTTAAATAAATCTGCTGAGTTTACTCTGTATCAAGTCATGTAAACAAACTTTAAAGACCAAATGAAAAACGATGATCAGATTTAGACAAATGACCTTATAACACATGAAATCTTAGTTCAACAGAACTTTTGCTAATTAAAACCTTCTTTTTCACTGGTTTTCTAGAGAAACTTAAATGATGCTATCTGTTTGCTATAATCTGACATCATACTAAACATAGACTGTTTTCACTTAGAAAATGTTCTGTTGAATTGCTTTGTTTTTCCTTGTTTTAGTGTTAGTTTACCTTTGTCTTACTGATAAACATGAATTAAGAGGAGATGTAAGGAGGCACAGACTTGGAGAAGTGAAATGGCCCGTGGATGAGAACAGAGTCACTGGTGGAGACATGTCATTTAAAATATGAAAAAAAAGCAAACAATTTGAGAATATTTGTGTGATTCCTCAGGGTCATGTATAAAAAGCATATCTTTCTTGTTCTGCTCAGTCGTGTCTGACTCTTTGTGACCCCATGGGCTGTAGCCTGCCAGGCTTCTCTGTCCACAGGATTCTCCAGGCAAGAATACTGGAGTGGGTTGCCATGTCCTCCTCCAGGGGATCTTCCCAAACCAAGGATTGAATCCAGAACTCTTGCATCACAGGGGGATTCTTTACTGTCTGAGCCACCAGGGAAGCCCAAGAAAACTGGAGTGGGTAGCCTCTCTCTTCTCCAGGGGATCTTCCCAACCCAGGAATCAAACTGGGGGGTCTCCTGCATTGCAGGTGGATTCTTTACCAGCTGAGCTACCAGAGAAGCAGGTTGCTCTAATTGTTTCAAAGTATTTTCTGCTCTGATGAGGAGTCAATCAAGGAAAGTCTCTAGAAGTAAAGATGCTTTCAACCAAAGTCAGGATGGTTTGAAGATGGAGACAGAAGAGCAGATCCCTAAATGTGTTTGACCAATCAATCAAAAACCCACATTGAACACTTTGTGGAACAATACTTGTTACCAGTTTTTTTTTTTTAATAAACTTCCACCAATATACTTTTCAATTTTTTAATTGGAGGATAATTGCATTACAATGTGTTGGTTTCTGCTGTATAGCATTGTGAATCCACCATATGTATACATATAGGACCTCCCTGCCCCACCCCACATCCCAGCCCTCCAGGTCATCACTGAGCCCTGAGCTGAGCGCCCTATGCTATACAGCAGCTTTCCACTAGCTCCCTATTTGACATGTCCACTAACATTTTATGTCGACCATTGTCTCTGAGTACATACTATGTAGCATTTTATTTTTAAGTTCCTCCAACATGTGATTTTAGTTCTATGAATGACATAAAATGTACGACTGAAGCTAAATCAATGATACTTCTTTGCATAGTATTTACTTAAAACAACATTCAACAAATATTGTTTTTCAAAATCAAGTCTATGCCATCAGATGTTCTTAAAATTGGGTCCTCCAGATTTATTTAAAGGAGGTGTACTTACACTCTCCTTCTAAAAATGACTTAGTAACTTCAAGATATTAGAATATGAAATGCATATAAATCAGTAGTCATCCTAAATTTTAAACTAGACAAATAAAACAAAATACATTTTAAACAAAATACATTTCATTTAAAAATAAAATTCATAATAATTAGCCTAATATGAAATCATGGGCTTCCCTGGTGGCTCAGTGGTGAAGAATCTGCCTGCCAATGCAGGAGATGGGGATTCTACTCCCTACGTCAGGAAGATCCCCTGGAAGAGAAAATGGCAACCCACTCCAGTATTCTTGCCTGGGAAATCCCATGGACAGAAGAGTCTGGCAGGCTACAGTCCGTGGAGTCACAGAGTCAGACACAACTGAGCCACTAAACAATGACAAATATGAAACCTACAGATCCATTTCTGAACATCAGATTTCTTCTAAATTAAAATATTATACTGTGGTATTATTCTAGGGTGACTGCTTTTAGGCCTTTAAGGGCCTGTGGAGAATAAATGGTTGAATGCACTCAGAGGTATTTAATGTCAGGGGCTATTTCAATGCATTACAGAGTTACAATCATTGAACCAGGGTTTTACATGGCAAAACTAAATGTGACAATGAATTTTGATAGAAAATTAAAAACTGAATATAAATGCATATTACTGAGTTAACAATAAAGATTGTATTAAATCTGAATAGAGAACAACACTTTAAAAAGTGGTTAATTACTTGAAAAACTGCCTCACTTGCCAACTCCCAAAACAGCCCATATTTAGCCTATAGATTTAGGGCGGGTTGGGGTGGCCTGAGGCCTAACAACCTTCCTATTGCTAGCAATGGAAGTAGAAAGATAAACCTAGCAGCAGCACTTTTTGGAAGACTTCTGAGAGCTCCCTGTACAAGTGTGGCTGAGATTCTGAATGTGAGAGGCCCAGAGGCGGGAGCGGACCCTCTGCAGTCACCAGTGGGCTCAGGGGGGTGTCCACTAATCGCTCAGATGGGACCAGGTGGACCGAGGGAGAAGCAGAGCTTCTGCTTTCTCCTGCGATAACCTGGGCAGCACTTGTGATGCATGGGGCTTCAAACGCAACACAGGTCTCTACCTCAACATGTGTGCTGAAGTCTGGATCCGAAAACCTATGAACACAGACAAGGGTTTTGTAAATTTGTGCTGAGGGAGAAGCTGGGAGAAGTCACTATCTCTGCATAGACATGCCCCCAGGCCTGGTTGTGGGGGGTGCATCTATGGGGCAGAAGGAATAGAAACAAACAGAACCTCATGGAAACTCCAAGCCAGCCTGCACTGGGCTGGATTAAGACATCAATCATAGTTTACAAGACCAAAGAAGGTTCATATTCTTAGGTTCTTCTAGATGCCTATGGTGGTTTGGTGGTTTCGTTGCTTAGTCATATCCAACTCTTGAGACCCCATGGACTATAGCCCACCAGGATCCTCTGTCCATGGGGTTTTCCAGCAAGAATACTGGAGTGGACTTCCATTTCCTTCTCCAGGGGATCTTCCTGACCCAAGGATTGAACTCGAGTGTCTTGCATTGGCAGGTGGGTTCTTTCACTGCTGAGCCACCAGGGAAGCCTCCTAGACACCTATATTTAGGTATAATTAGTGAATTAGCAACGTTTTCATTGACTAATATGCCAGAAATTCATACGGCACTATTACGCTAATGGCGCATTTTAAATAATGTGCATTTCAAATAATACTCTATTCATTAATTTTAATTAAACAAATAGCAAAGTATCTATTAGTCCATTATATGTAGGTGATTTCAGAATATAATTACTGTCATAGGAAAATGCTCAGGATTATGTGTTAACTGAACAAAAGTTAATACTATCTACACAAGAAGATGGTCATTTTATTTTATATATGTAAATGAAAGCACACAGTGTCCCGGCTGTGGGCTGGGTTGCAGGCCCTGGGCACCTGGGTTTCAAACGTGCGGGGGTGTTTGATTGGCCTGCATTGGTCACAGGTGAAGAGAGCAGGTTCTATCGTTGTGGAGTCGTTAGTGAGGCTTCCTACAGAGGGGACAGGCAGTGTTTATAGTTAGAGCCTGGGCCCTCAGGACGCCTGAGGCCACCTCTGCTCCCTCAAGCTTGGCTTCTCAGGGACACTCATCAAGCAACAGCAAACTGAAAGTGATTGCTATATAATTTCCGCTGGCCCTTCATCTGCACTGAGCTCACCGTCTGCCTCCTCTTCCACACGACACCTGGTGCTGAGAGTGGGAATGTCTCCCCCTGCCCCCCAGGACTGATCAGAGCCCTCAGTGAATCTCTGGAACCCAGGGCAGTGCCCAGGAGGTGAGGGTCACAGGTGAAGGGAGGGGCCTGGTGCAGGGAACAAGGAGTGGCTGGTGAGTGGTCCATGTGTCTGGACTGCTCAGGCTTCTCGTAACACGCTGTCCACTCTTCACCAGGTGTGACCTCCCTCTTCAGGGCCCTAGTGCTCACTGGGTGTCCAGTGGTTCATCTAGTGAGCAGGTTCTCTGCCAGCCGGTGTCCTCTGCCCTTGACATGCACTGGACAGTGTGTGTCCCCACACTCCTGTGGGGTCTCCAAGGGTCAGCTCCTGAAGCCAGCCTCAGCAGGGCAGGAGAAGGGTGGGTGGGTTGGGGCAAGGCCCTGGGCACTCCCTGGGAGCTTTGAGGTTCCTGGAACATGGGAGACTGGGGAGCTTGGGCTGGAAGAACAGAGAAAGACTGAGGCCCAAAGAGAAGGAACTAAGGCCAGGCAGGCAGAGGCCGGCTGGCTAGGGGGCAGCTCCTTGGAAACTTCCCAAGAAAACTGCCCATTTGCTTATGACTACAATTGTCAGTTAACATCAAAGCAAAGGATCTGGATTGTGCAACGAAATTACCAGCTAATTTTTCCAACCTAAAAATTTATTGAAACTTCCCTGGTGTTTCGGTGGTTGGACTTTGCCTTCTAACGCAGGGGTTGTGGGTTCAGTCCCTGGTTGGGGAGCTAAGATCCCACATGCCTTTTGGCCAAAAAAACCAGAACATAAAACAGAAGCAATATCACAACAAATTCAATGAAGACTTAACAAATGGTTCACATTTTAAAAATCTTTAAATAAAAATAAAATTCTTCAAAAGCTTTTTTCTGGTGAGTAGCTTTCTACCAGATAAAGTAGGTTAGTTATTTTATTGAAATCCCCCCAACACAACTTCCCAAAATAAACTCTAACCATGTAAAAAGCACAGCATGATTAAGAAAACGCACTCGTGGTATATTGCTAGACTTCCCCTTGCTCTTATCCTGACTTGACTTACTGTCCCTGCCCTGTCTGATCCCACTCCCCATGGTCCACATCGAGTTGATGCCTGCATGACTGAAGTTCGTATTTGGCGTGTGAGGAGAAACAATGGTGAAAACAAGACACTGCCCAGAAGTGCATCCAAGGACTCGGGAACGCCAGCTGCTATAGAAGGAAGAAAACGTCTCCCTCGGTGACACCACGCCTGTCAGAATCTCACTCTGCAACCTCTGATCACAGCTTCAGGCCTTTCTGGTAAATCTCCTTTCAGTTAGGCTTTATTTTGTTATGACTTTCAATTCACCTACGAGCTTTGTTGAGTCTTTCTAAGGCGGCAGACACAATAGAAGTTTTTCCTTCAGTTCTTCAAAACCAACAGTATTATGGAAAAAAATTCTCTTTTCAGCTTGCAAGTGTTTGCCATCTAAAATAGCAGAACTCTATGGATTAAACATGACTCCCAAATGACCCTTTTTTTGGCTCCTGCAGGTAAATGGATAAAATAAAGGAAGATGGCTGAAATACAGCCTGCAGGAACTCAAATGACTGATGAGATGTGTGTGTGTGTGTGTGTGTGTGTGTGTGTGTGTGTGCATGTATGTATGTGTATATGTGTGAATCCTGAAGGACTGTGATCATTCCACAAAAATCACAGGGCTGCTGGTTGTTCATGCTTTTTTTTTTTTTAGAATTAATATGTTTTAACTATTAAACAATGTAGTAGATACTGTCAGCTATCTGACTCAAAAGCCATTTACAGTCTTCTCTTCTTGGTCATCCCACCATAAACAGTACAAAAGGTAGAGACTAGCCACCCATTCCCAGAATTGTCATGGGGCTGAGTCAGGAGGAGGAGAAGCGAGCATTATTAGTCTAGTAAAGAGTTTCTGGAAAATTTTATCTTATCTTGATAAAAAAGGAGAGATGTAGCTGGCACTGCATATCCTTCTTCCCTTTCTTTCCTGTTCTGAACACTGAAGTGACGTTTGGAACTGTTGCAACCCTTCTGTGATCATGAGGCAGCAAACTCAAGGTAAAAGCCAACACTCTAGGAGTAGTGGGTAATAGTAGCAATAATGTGTGGACAGAGAATGGGTTCTGGGTAGATGGTAGCTTCCAAGAAATGCTGCCATCCATGACTCTCTTCATTTGGGAAAAAACCCCACTATTTGCTCCTTTGAGGTCTCTCTAACTTGTTATTGAGAGCATTCTCATTGATAAAAACATTTGGGGAAGAGAGTCTATCCTTTTTCTCATAATGAAATATGATTGTGTATTTTGAAAATCTCACATATGCAACCATACATCCTCATTTAATATCACTGATTTTCAATGAACCCTTAAGAATAGAAGCATATTGCATAAATATTTGTATTTATCTATATGCAAAGACACACACATAAGTGATATATTTCAAGTACCACATTCCATTCTGATAAAGGGAACACATGCATAGGACATATGTGGAAGAATTTAGACCAGAAGAGATTCCTTTGCGTTAACAGGCAACCTTAGTAGAAATGTCACATGAAATTCTCTCTGCTTATCAATCAGGATCTATTTCAGTGCTGGAGCAGTAAAAAGTGATTGGAAAGGTTAGATTCATGAAATTCTGGCTGAGAGAGAGCTCTGCCTTTTATTTGCTTCCTTCTGTCTCTTTTAAAGATGAAGGACTGAGGGGTAGGTCTTTGGTTGCCAGAAATCAGAGCTGCTTAATGGTCTAGTCACCACTAGACATTTATTTTAGCTCAGCTTGTCCTGTGTGATTCACATTCTGGTATCCACACAGCCATTCTTCAGAAAATGAAGAATCTCAAATGACAACCGGACAAAACAGAGATGTGCAGCGTCACACACAATGAGCGAAACTATAGGGCCATTTATCAGCAGTTTGGGATTAAATCATGAAATTTAGAGTGCCGCTGCAGAAAGGAGAAGTGCAACTGTTTCAGCATCATTTCAGGGCCAGAATGGCCGAAGCACTTCTTCATTTAGCCCTCGCAGAGACCGAGGCTAACAGCATTCATTTAAGAAGAGGAGCTTAAAGTCCAGCTCAGAGCTGGTGCAGGGAGACCTGGGCTCCACACCGAGTCCCCTGACACCACAGCTCAGCTTCTCTCCTGGCAAAACTATCCCTGCAGAGGCAATCGGCTTGAATCCCCTTTGCCTGATCACAGGAGAGTGTGTTTGAAATTACACTTCCATGGGTCCTTTCATGGTCCCTCCATGGGTCCTCCTTCACATCCGTCCTGTCCTTTTCCCTCCCCTGTATGTGATATTCACAGGCTTCCAACCATGCCCACTGAGGCTGTGAGAAACACATACCCTCCCTTGCCACCCGAAGAGAGTCCCTGTCCAGATGCTTTAGCTCAGCAGTTATTGCACAACTTTTCTTGTGATATTATTACAAGTGAGTTATTCTGAAAAGATCTAGGGGCTCAAATAATATTGCAGGCTGCTTTGCAAGTGGACAAACTAGTAAACATATAGATGTATAGATATATAGGTAGATAAATTCATATATATACATGGATTATAGATGCTGATGGATGGATGATATATCTAGACAGACTGTATAGAGATATGAAGTGTAAGGTAGATGGATGCATATATACATATATAAAAATATAGGTGGATGATATATATATACATACATATATATGTACAGATATAGATATTTAGTGCTTACATGTTAAATATCTATTTTCAGTTATTTAACTAATGTAGATGTTACAATGTGAGTGGAAATTTAGTTGTAAATACTGTTGTACTGATACACTGGACTAAAACACTCAAGATAGAGTGGTTTTCTTTGAGCAAGTATGATCCACTTTAATAATAGCTCTTATGGTGGGTGTGCAGTGATCCATTCCTAGCAGAAGACCATACAGCTGATGGAGTTAACTTGTATACTGAAGAGGTTCACTGAGGCAGGTAGAGGAGCTTTCCCAGCATTCCTGGAACCACTACTTACGTTGTGCTTTGTGAGGCTGGAAATGTTAGTGGCTATTGCTTGCAGCCACTCCCCGCAGTCCTCCGCGGAGAGGCACTGGATGACCCCGCTGCAGACCCCGTCCACGGCGGTGACTTGGAAGGCGTTCTGCCTGCGGAGACATCAGAGCAAATCAGACCAAGACATCATCTCGGGTGTCTGTGTGCAACTTGAGATAGCTGTCTGCTCAAAAGCTCTTCTTGCAGACCACATAAATGCAGCTTCAAATTCCTCTTTCCTTATATCTTAAAAAATCTGTTATTACATGGAACACGAAAGATGAACCCAGCTTCCCAGCTGGCACTAGTGGTAAAGAACCTACCTGCCAAGGCAGGAGCCATAAGAGATGTGGGTTTGATTCCTGGGTTGGGAAGATCCCCTGGAGGAGGGCATGCAACCCACTTCAGTACTCATGCCTGGAGAATCCCATGGACAGAGGAGCCTGGTGGGCTATGGTCCATAGTGTTGCAAAGAGTTGGACACGACTAAGCAATATAGCACACACGCATACAAATATGAACCCAGATGACACACAACTTTGAATTAAAGCATCTTGAGACACAAATAAGTTTGGAGAAAGTTGGAGATGTACAATATATTACGTAAATGGAAGCCTGTCAAAGACATTTGAGAGGGATTATCCCTGTTCCCTGAATGTCAGAAAGTTATGCATAGATGTGTATCCATTATTTTGGCTACAATCTCCTCTTGACATTTTTCAGTGCATTTCTGATGGAAAGATCGCACGAACACCCCGCACCCAGATACTGAGCATCATTTAAAACTCTCATGCTGTCATGAGCTGAAGCACTATCTCAGCTGTTCATCTAGCTGTTTGTCTTCTCAGGGATGGTTTTGGACAAGGGTCCACAGCTCTTCATGTCTAAATATTCACGCTGTAAATTTATGTGGATGTTTGCATTTCAATAACAACCACGCTCTCCTTAAAAGTGCTCTGGCCAGACTGAATATCTCTATTGTCTTTTCTTGAGTTTTTGTTGTTGTTAGAGAAAATTAAATAATGCTATCTTAAGTTGTTTACAAATGTGCTGTTGAGTTTAAAGCAGCTTTCCGCAGCTTTAATTACTTACTTTTATTTTTCTGTTTCAAGTTCTTGCATGTTTCAATATAAGCTTAATGGAGAGGAATAGATAAAAATCCCAAAATGAATAGAAAGTAGCCAAATGCCTCATGCTTGAAAATTACTCTGTGGTGCAACACAATACACTTCAGAAAATGCACAAACTATCTTTAAATCCCAGGCAGTTTTGAAGCAATAGACAAATGATGTAGTTCAGCATTCCAAAGGCTATGTAAATAGTGTACATTTATATGTTTTTCTCCAATTAAATTGCTTTTTTGTCTCTTCTGAATTTTGTTAAGTAGGTGTTTGTGGATATTGCACATATTTCAATTTCAAAAATAAAGACACTCCAGCCAGCAATTATCTGCCCCGGCTTCATCATGAGGGTGGTGTCTCTCCTATCCCATGAGACTGGTCCAGACCTAAGAACCGGACACGCTCCAGAAACTTTCACACTGAAGGCCCTTTGGATCCACATTATTAATATTTTTAGAGACATTTGTTCTGATAAACTTGACCAAGCACTTTCAACTGATTATGGGAAAGTGTTCAAATATTCTTTTTTATTTGCTCTGAAAAACACATGAAAAGTCTGAGAGGGAGCAACTATTGTCTGTCTCTTTGAAATAATGTTCTTTTGAATTTGTGACAAGAAAAAAACAGGCACAGCACAAAAAGAATACTGTAACTTCCTGTGACTTTCTCAACTTTAATTTTGATATTCACTAGTGAGTAAGACATTTAAGATATGCAGACAGAAGCTCAACTATCCATGGAAAATGGGAACTAATTTGAGTTAGCAACAACGTTTCTTTCTGCTTTCTGATTATCATAACCATTGCTTCATGTTCCGTAAATTAAAGCATGTCTTGAACATATTTGTCCTCTCTGCTGTAAATGAATCATGGCAGCTGGGTATTTTTAGCTGATTAGAGTTGATGCACATAGAGGAAACCCACAACCCACGCAATCTCACATGGCACACAGTCTCCACAGTCATTTACAAGGACTAACCTCTATAAACCCAGGCTTATACACTAATATATACCAAATTTACATTCTGTTTCCACTTTTCAGGTTATTTGTTGGAAGCCCTTTCATGAATATAAGTGAAATATTTCAACAGTTTCTTTGATTACATACAACCTCTTACAAAATAAATAGGTCATCAAGATATTAGCCTGGGCCCTGTTTCTGCTTCTGCTATTGAATAAATAAGAGTACTGGCACATTAGTCCAGTTAGTTGTGCCCCAATTTCCCCTAACAGAGAATAAGGGGAACATACTTTACAGATTCAACAAATATTTATGGAGTAACTGGTGGGACCCAAATCCTCTCATTGATCACTGAAGCACTGAGAAAGAACTGCCAACGTGTGACCCTGAGGCGATATTTAAGAGAGTTTGGTGAGCATGAGTCACCCAGCACTTAGCCAGAGCCCCAAGGCTGTGCTGATATTTGTGCTTCTAGAAAATGGAATTCTTTGGGTCAAGATAATCAGTAATTGTAAAAAAAAGAAAGAAAAACAAAGTTTGTTTTTTTCAGCTTGCTTGACCATATACTTTCTGAAATCAGTAAACTACACTACCCACCGGAGAAGGCAATGGCACCCTACTCCAGTACTCTTGCCTGGAAAATCCTAAGGATAGAGGAGCCTGGAAGGCTGCAGTCCATGGGGTCGCGAAGAGTTAGACACGACTGAGCGACTTCACTTTGACTTTTCACTTTCATGCATTGGAGAAGGAAATGACAACCCACTCCAGTGTTCTTGCCTGGAGAATCCCAGGGATGGGGGAGCCTGGTGGGCTGCCGTCTATGAGGTAGCACTGAGTCGTACATGACTAAAGCACGTTAGCAGCAGCAGCAGCAGCAGCAGCAGCAGCACACTACCCACTAAGTAGGGCTTCCCAGGTGGTGCTAGTGGTAAAGAACCTGCCTCCCAATGCAGGAGACATAAGAGATGTGGGTTCGATCCCTGGGTCCAGAAGATCCCCTGGAGGAGGGCATGGCAACCCACTCCAGTATTCTTGCCTGGAGAAGAGGATCCCATGGACAGAGGATCCTGGCAGGCTACGGTCCATGGGGTCACAAAGAGCCAGACACGACTGAAGTGACTTAGCATACACATGCACCTGCTAAGTTAGCATTGAGGTATTGGGAAATATGAAAATTTAACAACATTTGTAGTAGTCTTGACAATTCCTAGATTAAATTACGATTCTTTGTAAACACACACAGATACAAACACACACACACTTGCTCAAAAAAAAACCCACAATGACAAGATTATAGTTAGATAATTTGAACTTTTTTCCACTTTCCACTCAATATTGTTTTCTATTTTTCTAATGATTCTTGATCACTACTCTGGCAACAAAAGTTATGCTCAAATGTTGCTAAATTTCAAAGTAGTTTTTTCCATTTAAACTACAAATTTATTCTTCCCTTGCATGAAAAATTCATAAATAATTAATTGTCAATATGCATATACATCAATATATACAATTCTTATTTACACAGTAATTCATGTTTGCGTTCATTGTTCATCACGTGCCACATGCAGGCACATGCAGGAGAAGTTTACTTTGTGAGGAGTGAGGAGGAGAAGGCGGTGGCGGAGGGGCATTGCAAGCAGGAGGGAGAGTCGCAGAGCCTTAGCTGCACCAGTCTGGAGTGGCTGGACGGCCTTGTCCAGGAGGGGGTTAGTGGGACTGTGGGAAAGCAGGCAGAGTTGGACAGGGCAGAAGGGTGAACATCATGGAAGGAACTTCAAGTCTATGGGAACCACGGCTGAACCTCCATGGAGAACCTCATAGTCAGAATTGTGTGCACTGGGTTGATTGTGTCAGACTAGGTAGGATGACCGGCAAATACGAGCTGATGTGGGACTGAAATGCACATGTGTGAGTGGGAAAGAAAGTAAACTTTAGCTCAAGGATATTGCAAAGGCTGTGGACCAACGAGAGCTTCCTATAAAGGAAAATGAGGGAGCAGGGTCTGGGGTCCACCTGGATGGATGGCTTATACGGGGGATAGGAGAAAAAGCACACACTTTAGACAGGAGGTGATTCCTCCAAAAACAAACAGGAGCAGCATGAAGGCATGATGGGCTTAGAGGAATGGGGGCTGTATGGAAATTAATCTGTTTCTCAGTCTATTCAGGATTTCTATTCTATAGTTAATACAATGACACACTTTCTTCTCCTTAATAACCTTCCCATTCTAATCTCCTGACACTGATATGTTCTGCAATATTATGATACTTCAGAATTGAACTGAAACACATATTTCCAAGTCATTATTATACACTGAACATAAACTGTCTTATTATTGATAAAATGTTATGATGTTTTCATTCATATTTACACAATAGATATGACAGTAACACAACTTTGTTGCAATTAAATATTAGAGGTATTATATCACCAAAGTTTAAATTATGGGCCTTGGAAAAACCAACCAACATATAACATCCTGGGTTTTGATCCCAGTTCAACAATTTTGTATATTTGTCATCATGGGCCACTAATTTATCTTTTCTCTTTTATTGAGCTCCTTCAGGGAAAGAAGCAAATGCAACATCTTGCATATAGACATTAAATCGATATTTATTGAGTGAATGAGTGAACAGTAAATTAGCTCTTGAATCTGAATTGTTGTGCAATCCACTCAGAAGAGTGTTGTGTTTATAACTGCTTATTACTGTCATAGTCACTGAGTGTAATTAATTCGACTGCTAAAAGCTGTTGATGTGTTGAGGTGTCATAAAAATAAAAATGGAAGAAGTATCTAGATTCATACAGTTTCCTTTGTCTCATAAATTTTTTTAGCTAAACATTTCTACATCATTTAACTACAAAAGATTTTTTAAGTAAAAAGAACAAATATACACACTAAAAACACCGTTAATAGAAATATTTTAAAACTTCTTAAAGCAGAAGACAGATAGATCCAAAAGAAACAAATAAACAGAAATAGAAAGATTAAAAGTAGGACACATTTGAATAATAGTTATCTGAAAACAAAAAAAATATCTTGAGGAATTTAAGATACATATATAATTCAACCTTGAATATTCATTGGAAGGACTGATGCTGAAGGTGAATCTCTAATACTTTGGCCACCTGACGCAAAGGGCCGAGTCACTGGCAAAGACTCTGATGCTGGGAAAGACTGAGGGCAGGAGGAGAAGGAGGTGACAGAGGATGAAATGGTTGAATGGCATTGGTGACTCAATGGACATGAGTTTGAGCAAACTCTCGGAGATGGCGAAGGACAGGGAAGCCTGGCGTGCTGCAGTTCATAGAGCTGCAAAGAGTTGGACATGACTCAGCGACTGAACAACAACAACAACAACAATATAATTCAAATATCTTCAGAAATATGCACAAAGATAAGAAAGAAATAAAGGAATTAGTTAAGGTGTTTTAAGTTTCTAGAATTTCCTGAAAGGGGTAAAATTAGTAAGTTGTACTGGTGGTGGTTTAGTTGCTAAGTCGTATTTATGACTCTTGCAACTCCATGGACGATAGCCCACCAGGCTCCTCTGTTGATGAGGTTCTCTAGGCAAGAATACTGGAGTGGGCTGCCATTTCCTTCTCCAAAATAAGTTGCATTAAACACTAATAAATAGTGCATGGTGGTCTGAGTATTGGTGCCACACCTCCTAGTAACATCTTGAAATCCCAGTGACCAACATGGTGGTGCCAAGAGGAGATGCTGAAGCCACGAGGGTCAAGGCCTCATGCACAAGATCAGTAGTTCGTAAAAGAGTCTCTGGAGTGACCCCTGGCCCCACCCCAAGGGAGGACAGAGGAGAAGACAGCGGGCACAAACTAGGAGTGGTCTTCATCAAAGAACATGAGGACTCAGCCATGATCTGGATGCCTTAAACCAAGGCTTCCAGCACCCAGAGCTGTAAGAAACCATTTCTGTTGTTTGCTGCGAGTATTGGGGCTTCCCAGGTGGCACAGTGGTAAAGTACCCACCTGCCAAGGCAGGAGACACAGGTTAGATCCACGGGTTGGGAAGATCCCCGGGAAGAGGTAATGGCAAACCACTCCAGTATTCTTGCCTGGAGAATCCCAGGGACAGAGAAGCCTGGTGAGGCGACAATCCATGAGGTCACAAAAGAGTCTGACATGACTAAGTGACTAGACAACAACAACTGCTATTATTATCTGCCATATTTTGTCACAGCAGCCTGGAAGGACTAAGACATATGGTGTAATGTTTAGACAATAACTAAAACCAAACAAAAGGTGTATAGATAGTGATATAATAGAGGGAATATTAAAATTTTAAATATGTAATTACTTTGAAAATTAAAAATAAGTTCAAAAAAAAGAATAGAAAAACTAGCGTGTTGATGCAAAGGACTTTTTTTCTTGAATATGCACAAAACTCTCAAATCTCACCAGTAAAAAATAAAACGGTAAAAAATACATAAGTAAAGCCAATTACTAAATAATCAAGAAACAAAGAGATATTTCACCAAAGAGGATTTCCTGTGATAAAAACGCACATGGAAAGATGCTCAACATTATTAGGACACACAAATTCAGGTCATGTGACACAGTGTACCCACACCTTACATCAATAAGAAGGCTAAAGTGGAAGATGGCAGCAACTCTAACCTAAGTCTGCAGCTGCTGGGCTGAGCGAGGTGACCCAAGGAGGGGCTGCTAGACTCTCTACCCTCTTCCCACACTGACCGCTCTGGCTCACAGGGACCTCCGGCCCCACTCCACCTGTTCTCCCAAAGACGGCGTGAGGCGGTGGGCAGGGGCTGACTGCCCTCAGCTTCCCCTCCATCCCTGCCTCTGTGAGCAGGTTCCACGGAGAGCTGGGGTTTCACCACTAACTGCAGCAACAGCATAGTGTCCACGGCCACAGCCATCCACCCTCCTTGGTGGCAGAAAGGCCGGCCCAACCATGGAGCGGAGGCCCCACGAGGGGAATGGCCACAGGGGTGGAGCTGGTGTCTGAGGGTTCCCAGGGCTCGGTCAGCAGGGCTGAGAAGCGAGCCAAGCCCACGCCCACCATTTGCACTGTGGTGTGTTTGCTACCTGGCCCTCTTCCCACTTTTGGAAGAGCACTGAACAAGGAATCACAGTCCAGTCACCAGCCAGTCTCCAGGCCTTGCTGTTGGCGCCGGTGGAACTCACCGGCTCAGGTCAGTCCCGGGCAGGTACTGGGAGAACCGTGAGTGCAGCAGCGGGATGAGTCTCAGGTCGCACCACCGCTTCTCCCACCGCAGCCCTGGGGACGCGGGCCACGATGAGCAGGACAGCGTGTCCTGAAAGGAAAACAGACTTTCAGCATCTGGCCACAAACCCCTTCCACCATAGGGCTATTTCCCCCTAAGCAATCCAAAGATAGGGATAGAATGCCATGGGATATCCATATTGACCGGCAATGAAATTACATTTGCTAATGTCTCCATTAATGGAATCCTATAAGAAAGTGAGGAGGGGATCGTTGAGATGAAAAATCATAGTGAAAAACATATGAAAATAATGGGTCAGGAGCTGGAAGTAAAAATAAAATTGGGACAACTGAATCCATTCAAGAATGCAAAGATGGGTCAAAACTGTAACTGTGATGAACTAGCAGGTAACAAAAAAATAAGTTCAATTAGCAAGTATTTTCTATCTGTGAAGCACAAAACATTACAAGGGCTTGTGATTCATTGGTTAGTTAAAAATATTTTTGAATAGAAAGAATATTCCTCTAAAACAACTCTCAAACAGTACTCAAGGAAATCATTGTCAATTTATTTAACTTTATAAGATGTTCGTATTTTCTTGTATCGTTTTAAAGTTATGTTAAGATAACCACTACTGGTTTGAAATTCCATGTATTTTAAATTCCATTAAAAGTCTGTGTTTTTTTCCTTTTGTACAGAGAAGACATACATTTGAATAAAATTTGAGCTTTTCAGTGGGTGTTGATCCGTGTTTGTTTCATTTTCTTTCACTGGTCTCCTTGGCTCTAGTACAGGGAATGATGCTGGTGCGTAGGTTGTCCTGGGTTCTACCAGCCAAGGCTCAGTTTGATCAGAGAGCTGATTTCTCTCTAGTCCAGAGATTCTTTGTGTATAGATGGGTGCTTAGTCATGTCCGATGCTTTGTGTCCCCATGGACTGTAGCCCACCATGCTCCTCTGTTCATGGGATTTCCCAGGTAAGAATTCTCTCATTCTTGAGTGATGATACTAGAAGGAGTTCAATATTGAACTTCTGTGAGTCTAGATATTATTAACCTTTTCTTCTGGTATTAATTTCTTCAAAATTGCTTATGGCAAAAAAAAAAAAAAAACTTCCAATATTTTCACCAAAGGTTGAGTGCTCTCTGGTATTACTATGTTAATTGTCAACAGCTGTGCCAGTGAAAGTCCATGAAATCCTTGGAGCAGTTTGGAGCACCTGGAAGGGAGGTCTGGCTTAGACGGTCAAGAGGCCCCTTGGTGTCCAGTCTCTCAAGCACTCAGCCTTTGTGTAGGATGGTCACGTTCAGGGCTTCCATGGTGACTGAGATGCAGAGACCCAGGGTTGACATCAACCATCCCCTTTCTCCTCCTGTCAAATGTCACAGACAATCAGCACGTGGTCCAGGTGAGGCACCATGGGGAGAGGGCTGAGACTCCCATTAGAATGAAACCACCTGGGTTCAGAATCATGCTTCCCCAAATGATGTGTCCTGGGAGAGTCACTCACCAAGTCTGTGCACCCATGCATCTGTCTCCAAAGTCATGGCTGTCATCAAGAAAACCCACAACTCCTCCTAAGTCTTTTCTGCATAGGGGTACTTGAAACCACCACCCTATGTGACATCCTGGGGAAAACAGATGTGGCTTTCTTGGTCAGGCTGGACCCAAACAAGCAGCCCAGAGAAGCGAGCAGCAGAAACCCACTTGTGGGCTTTTGCTTGAGGCCCCACCTGGGAGGCTGTGCAGTCAGGCATTGACCAGAGGCCCCCAGCTGGTCAGCAGCAGTGTCAGGATCCACCTAGACCTATATCTCTCTGACTCCACAGCCAACATGTGGCCCAGAGCCCAACATATAACATTCATAATCAGAGCTGAAATGATGGAAAGAATGACTCAGATTTTTGTCTTGATTATTTCACAATTCTGCAAAGTTACTTCAGGCAAATTATTTACAGATGGACCCTCATTGTTCATGAAAAGCACAAAGAACTCCTCTCACTCCATTGTTCCTTGAACAAATGGACAGAACAAGTAAAAGAACATAAAAGACATAAGAAATGGAATATAGAGAATGAAATCACCATAGGAGAGGATGATAAGCTTTACCAATCACATTTTATAGACTTCGTGTGCTGGCAGGTATGAAAATACACATGACCTTTGACCCTTCCTGATATAGCACCTCAACCTGGAGTCTTTAAGTATAAAAGTTGAAAAATGTTACTTCCTTGTACATTTCTTTCTCATAAAAAATATGTTATAAATCCCACTTCTGCTATTGAAATAATCAAGGTTAGTGCATTTCATTTTATAGATTTGTTATTTACAGTGAAATATCTGGTGTCTTTTGAAAATTATTTACACTTATTGCTTAAATTATGATATACGATTATGATATTATTAGAATATAAATTTACTTTCTAGTCTTTTTCTGTAACAACTGCCATAATTGTTTTTAATTGCATGCAAATGATCTAACAACACAAAGATTTTTATGGTTTTAAGGCCCATAACTAACTTTCAAAACATTTATTCTTCATGTCAAGAATGTTGTTTCCTATAATAGTAATAGCACAAATGGGAAAAGTAGCATTAACAGTCTTTGCTTTAAAATAAACTCTTGCCTGACTTCAGACTATACTACAAAGCTACAGTCATCAAGACAGTATGGTACTGGCACAAAAACATAAATATAGATCAATGGAACAAAATAGAAAGCCCAGAGATAAATCCACACACCTATGGACATCTTATCTTTGACAAAGGAGGCAAAAATATACAATGGAGAAAAGACAATCTTTTTAACAAATAGTGCTGGGAAAACTGGTCAGCTACCTGTAAAAGAATGAAACTAGAACACTTTCTAACACCACACATAAAAATAAACTCAAAATGGATTAAAGATCTAAATGTAGGACCAGAAACTATAAAACTCCTGAGGAGAACATAGGCAAAACACTCTTTGACGTAAGTTACAGCAAGATCCTCTATGACCCACCTCTCAGAGTAATGGAAATAAAAGCAAAAAGATCTAATTAAACTTAAAAGCTTTTGCATAATGAAGGAAACTATAATCAAGTTGAAAAGACACCCTTCAGAACAGGAGAAAATAATAGCAAACAAAGCAACTGACAAAGAATTAATCTTAAAAATATGCAAGGAAATTACACAGCTCAATACCAGAAAAATAAATGACCCAATCAAAAATGGACCAAAGAACTAAACCGACATTTCTCCGAAGAAGACATACAGATGGCTAACAAACACATGAAAAGATGCTCAACATCACTCATTTTCAGAGAAACACAAATCAAAACCACAATGAGGTACCATCTCACGCTGGTCAGAATGGCTGCTATCAAAAAGTCTACAAACAATAATTGCTGGAGAGGGTGTAGAGAAAAGGGAACCCTCTTATACTGTTGGTGGGAATGCAAACTAGTACAGTCAGTAAGGAGAACAATGTGGAGATTCCTTAAAAAAAACTGGAAACAGAACAGCCATATGACCCAGAAATCCCACTGCTGGCCATACACATTGAGCAAACCAGAACTGAAAGAGACACATGTACCTCAGTGTTTATTACAGCACTGTTTATGATAGCTAGGACATGGAAGCAACCTAGATGTCCATCCACAGATGAGTGGATAAGAAAGCTTTGGTACATATACACAATGGAATATTACTCAGCTATTAAAAAGAACACATTTGAATCAGTACTAACGTGGTGGGTGAAACTGGAGCCTATTATACAGAGTGAAGTCAGAAAGGAAAACAGCAATACAGAATATTAATGCATGTATATGGAATTTAGAAAGAGGGTAATGACAACCCTATGTGTGAGACAGCAAGAGACACAGATATGAAGAACAGACTTTTGGACTCTGTGAGAGAAGGCGAGGGTGGGATGATTTGAGAGAATAGCATTGAAACCTGTATATTATCATATTTAAAAGAGATGACCAGTCCAAGTTTGATGTATGAAACAGGACACTCAAAACCGGTGCACTGGGACAACCCAGAGGGCGGGCATGGGGAGGGAGGTGGGAGGGGGCTTCGGGATTGGGGACACACACACACCCGTGGCTGATTCATGTCAATGTATGGCAAAAACCACCACAATATTGTAAAGTAATTAGCTTATAATTAAAATTAATTAATTAAAAAATAAACTCTTTTTACAAAATGTAACACATTTCAAGGTATATTCCCATTCAAGATCTCAAGAACAATGATCAGGCCAAAGCAGAAATGCATACAGAGCAAAAGTGTGCTGTGTCAGTTACTCAGTCATGTCCAACTCTTTGTGACCCCATGTCTACCAGGCTCCTCTATCCATATGATTTTCCAGGCAAGAACACTGGAGTGTGTTGCCATTCTCTTCTCCAACGGATCATCCTAACCCAGGGATCGAACCCCCATCTCCTACATTGACAGGCGGGTTCTTTACCATCTGACCCGCCAGGGAAGCCCATATAGGGCAAAATTCAGATCCAAATTTTGTTAAGGACTTGGCATAGAAAGCACTGATTAAAGGTGAATAATGAGAATGTTTCTCAGAATCTGGTGAGCTAGTTGCCTGAGTTTAAGCCTCCTGGTAAGAACAAGGCAAACTCTCTCTTCACCTTGATGAGCAAACTGGGAGAATCTCATGTGTCCTAAAATTAGTGACCTCAAGTCCTTGGGAGGACTAGGCTATACTGTTATGTAAGGCAGTGGAGTGATGTTAACATATCATCCGATGTTAATTTCTCATATGTTTCAAATGTTGTCCTAAATACATAAGCAACGTTTCAGGAAACTCAAACAGCATCTGCTTACTCAAAATTTGCTTCAGAAAATAAATATGGCGCAGGAACTGAACATAGCATCCCTGGGCTGGGACAGAAATGAGGACTAGACACAGCAAGGACTGATGCTCCTCCTAGGGACCTGACTCCACGATGCACGTTCCAGGAACAAGTGCCACAAGGCGCCCTGCTGTCCAGGTTCCCAGGTACCTCATTATCAGTGACAAGTCAGAAGGACACAAGCCCCTAATCTTACAAATCTCTGAGTAGACCAGCCTCCACCCCCCAAACCGGCCACCAGGTCTGCATGACCCATTAATTCCTGAGCGGCCTCAAGTTCGGTATGAAGTCTTCCAATTCTGGTTGATTTAAATTAAATCAGATGTTCAAAGTCTCTAGCAGACCTTTCTCTGATATTAGGATGCTAATGTCCACTGTTCTTTTTCTGCTAATGTTACAGTTTATTTCACGCATTTGCATATAGATTTGGGGTTTAAACTTTATTGGGTCAGGAACCATAATTAACTGTTTCCCATGGCACCTAAACAGATTCCCACATGGTAGGTTCTCAGCAAATATCCATTTGATTGAGATGCAATGCAATTATTGTCTTTGCTTTTATTGTATTTTAATTTATATGTGTCTTGATTCTTTTCGTCTAAAACATTGCAAGTGCTATTAACACTTTTAAAGATCCTTGCATGCATGTGTGTGATAAGTCATTTCAGTCGTATCTGACTGTTTGCAACCCTATGGACTGTAGCCCACCAGGCTTCCCTGTCCATAGGATTCTCCAGACAAGACCATTGGAGTGGATTGCTATGCTCTCCTCCAGGGAATCTTCCCAATCCAGGAATCGAGCCCTCATCTCTTACCTCTCCTGCTTGACAGACAGCTTTGCTACTATTAGTGCCACCTCAGTTCAGTTCAGTTCAGTGGCTCAGTCATGTCCGACTCTTTGCGACCCCATGAATCACAGCACGCCAGGCCTCCCTGTCCATCACCATCTCCCGGAGTTCACTCAGACTCACATCCATCGAGTCCGTGATGCCATCCAGCCATCTCATCCTTGGTCGTCCCCTTCTCCTCCTGCCCCCAATCCCTCCCAGCATCAGAGTCTTTTCCAGTGATCAACTCTTCGCATGAGGTGCCCAAAGTACTGGAGCTTCAGCTTTAGCATCATTCCTTCCAAAGAAATCCCAAGGTTGATCTCCTTCAGAATGGACTGGTTGGATCATCTTGCAGTCCAAGGGACTCTCAAGAGTCTTCTCCAACACCACAGTTCAAAAGCATCAATTCTTTGGCACTCAGCCTTCTTCACAGTCCAACTCTCACATCCATACATGACCACAGGAAAACCATAGCCTTGACTAGACGGACCTTAGTCGGCAAAGTACTGTCTCTGCTTTTGAATATACTATCTAGGTTGGTCATAACTTTTCTTCCAAGGAGTAAGTGTCTTTTAATTTCATGGCTGCAGTCACCATCTGCAGTGATTTTGGAGCCCCCCAAAATAAAGTCTGACACTGTTTCTACTGTTTCCCCATCTATTCCCCATGAAGTGATGGGACCGGATGCCATGGTCTTCGTTTTCCGAATGTTAAGCCAACTTTTTCGCTCTCCTCTTTCACTTTCATCAAGAGGCTTTTTAGCTCCTTTTCATTTTCTGCCATAAGGGTGGTGTCATCTGCATATCTGAGGTTATTGATATTTATCCTGGCAATCTTGATTCCAGCTTGTGGTTCTTCCAGTCCAGCTGTTTCTCATGATGTACTCTGCATAGAAGTTAAATAAGCCCTAAAGATCCTTAGCAAAGTGAAACAATGTTCAATCCAATGCTAAAAATGGAAATCAAACATGTCTCTTGAAGCGGAAAGACATAACTCAGAAAGAAAAGTCTATGATGATGGAGTTTTTAAAGATTTGACAGTTGGATTTATTTGGAACAGTTGTGCTGTGGAACTGCTGAGTGGTTTCCTTACTGCAGTCAGATCTTTGTAAGGAAGGCATTGACTCAAGCACCACACTCAGGCACAAGTGGTGAACTCAAGTCCACAGACACTGCTGTGTATGTGATGGGAAGAGAATAAAGCAGCCTGAATGGCTCCCACCCACCGACCTTCCTCCTTCCGTCTCCTTTTTACAGAGGGGTCCACGGGTATGGGGCAGGGACTAGAATAACATGTCACTCAGCGTGTTCAGCTCTGCAGAAGAACAGCTCTTCCCCCCTCTCAGGAGAGAGAGAAGGAGGCTCTGATGTGAGGGACAGATTGGGGAGGTCTCCGGAGAAAGGGGATGAGGAGGGTACCTGGCAGGATGTGGGCTCCTGACGGGCGGGGTGGACACTGTATCGCCTGCCTGCCAAGGCTGGAGGGCTGCTCCGTGCCCCATCTCTGCGTCCTTGGCTGCAGCCACAGTGGGGACGGGGCGCTGAGCCTTGATTCCAGGCAGAGGCTCCTTTCAGAGGGGAGACGGTCGACTCACAAGTGTGGGGGTCAAGGCACCACCCGTGAAAGGACCCGAAAGACAGCAGAGGCGTCAGAAGCATGTTGACCACAGGGATGGATGAGAGCATGCAGGAGGTGGAGGCTGGGCTGCAGCGGCGAGATGGAGCTGACGGGCGCGCGGACCTACGCCTGTATTCACTTCCTACACATGCGCTCATTGTTTGAGTCACTTAGACTTTGCCGCCTTCTGAAGACCACATTTTAGATATTATCCCCCATGCGACAGTTACTTCTCTGGTGACAGAAGTGAGAGAGGGCAGTGAAGTACCAGATGTGGTTGGTTTACTCTTGCAGAGACAACCTGGTGGTGCCAATGGTTCCTCTTTCAAAACAAAAAAGGCAAAGGAAAATGACTGGGAGCCGGCTGGACTTGGCTGAGACTGATGCTCTGCGGTTCAGTGCATTGAGGCCAGAGGCATGAAGATGCTCAGAAGGAGGACTTTGAAGTGAAATGCCACAGTGAAGTCAAGAATTTCCAATGGAGAGTGAATCATACAGGTCAGAGGAAGCTCCATGTCTTATACATCCTAATACTTGGAACAGAAAAATAAAATTCTTCATAAGTGAGCTCTGCTTCTCTTCATGTTTGTGAGCACAGGGTTAACTGACCATCTTACATTTAACCAGAAGGATTCGTTTTGTCTTTAGAATGTGTGCATGTTTCAAAGGGTGAAATACAAGGAAGTTCAAAATATTTATAAAAGAAAAAGAACTTCAAAGTATAGGTGGAAAATAAAAATCAGCACTTTATTAAATGTGTATAAAACCAATATGCTGATTTTATCAATTATTAACATCCTTCACATTTTATACAATGTGTAGATTAGATTTTCATCTTTATCATTTTGCATTAATTCCCTGGTGTGCGTGAAGGTGGCTAAGAAATCCTAATATATCACAAATTATATAGCTACTTTTTGTGAAATAATTTCAAATGAAAAATGATAACAGATTATGTCAAATTACATATAAGATGCCATGTTATAAAATGATTTACGATCTTCTATGTGACCTCTCGAAGTTAAGTCTCTACAGCTTACAAAGGGCTTAGTGAAGACCTGAGAGGAGAAAAATGACATTAAAAAAATAACAGACCTACTTATTTACCTCCTCCCTGGATTAGCATAATTCTGAAAAAATAAAGCAGCCAAGGATTTCAAGTCTGTCAGAGAAGCCAGGTCCCAGAGCAGTTTGAGCAAATTCTAACTCCGTGTACCCTGGGCTTTATCTAGGTTCCCTCCTCATTAGTGGGGACCATGCCCTGGGCATCTTACTGTGTTGTTGGGATGGTAGTTGAGGTGCAGGCCACTGTCACAGAGCGGGGAGGAGGTGCCGCTGCTCTGGTCGCTCGGTGCACCTGCGGGAAGAGTCAGAGCATTGCTGGTTAGAAGCCCGCCCGCTCTGCAGGGACATCTGCTGTCCCATGAACTTCAGGTCACTTCAGGTATCATGCAAGCCAGGGAGTAGAATTATCTCTGTTTTATTTATGTCAAAGCCAGAGTTTTGGAAGTAAGCAAAAATAAAAATGAAAACCTAAAGTGGATCCTAAAAGAGACCTGCAAATATTTATCTTTGATTTCAGAAGCATTAAGGTTTTATTAAGGGAAGCATTCAACCATATAAAAATACTATTTCATTTTATTACCTGAAGAGGCCTATTCTTGTGAACCATACTTAAAATGTGCAAGATTTTATTTGGCTACAAAGTCCTACTTAATTTTGTGCACTAATCTACTAGCAAATCTCCTGTGTATTTACCATAATTTTCCATAACGCAAAGTTTGTAAGTGCTCTGTCTCCACAAGCACTCTTGCTGTGTACACTGTCACTGGGAGCACCTTCATTGACACACAATCAATTTACAACTAAAATAGGTCATATTAGATCCTGATGAGAAAACTACAAATATCTATTTTTAAAGATGAGTAATAAAAAATAAAGATTTGTGATTTTCTAAGATTTTACAATTTAGTGATTGCTTCAAAGATATAATAACCTAGGTACCAAAGTCCCACTAAAATATCACAGGAAAAATACATCTGGAAATCTTTAATGAACATAGATTAAAAAATAATAACAATACTTTACAAATTAAAACCTGTAATATATCTATAAAGATACAGCATGATCATGGTGTTTATCCTAGGAATGCAAGCTTTATTTGGCATTCAAAATGAACTTTTAAAAAGTTACCATATCAACAGAAAAAAAAATTTTGAATGTAGTATCTCAATGGATGAAAAAAAATATTTGACACAATTCAACATCAACTTCTACTAAAACAAAGAAAGAAAATGAAATATCTTCAGGAACCAGGATTAGAAGGGTGTCTGTACTTTAACTGGGGCTTCCCTCATGGCTCAGCTGGTAAAGAATCCACCTGCAAAATGGGAGACTTGGGTTCGATCCCTTGCTTGAGAAGATCCCCTGAAGACAGGAATAGCTATTCACTCCAGTATTCTGGCCTGGAGAAGTCTATGGACTGTATAGTCCATGGGGTCGCAAATAGCTGGACATGACTGAGCAACTTTCACTTTCTATTCTAGCCCAATAAAAGGCACCTGTGTTATACAGAGTGAAATAAGTCAGAGAAAGAAAGACAACTATTGTATATTAATGCATATATGTGAAATCTAGAAAAGTGGTACAGGGGGACAGACACAGAGAAGAGACTTGTGGACACAGTGGGGAAAGGAAAGAGTGGGATGAACGGAGAAAGTGGCACCAACATACACACACTACTGTGGGCAAAGTAGATAGCTAGTGGGAAGCTGCTCAATGACACAGGGAGCCCAGCCTGGTGCTCTGTGACGACCTATAGGGGTGGGATGGGGGTGGGGAGGCTCAAGAGGGAGGGGAATTATGAATAATTATGGCTGATCTGTATTGTGGTATGGCAGAAACCAACAAAACACTGTAAAAAATTTTCTCTCCAATTAAAAATAAAGTAAGTAACTATTTTAATAATAAAAAGGGCAAATATGAGCACCCACAGCTGACGGCACACTTAACAGTGAAAAGCTGGATGGTGTCCACCAGTATCTTGCGCAGGGGAAGGACATCAGCACTTAGGACTTCATTCAACACATTACTAGAGGACCACCCCATTACTATGTGCAAAATCAAGAAAAAACAAGGAATTAAAGAAATATAGCTTGAAAAGAGATAAGCAAAACTCACTATTTGCAGTTGACATAGCTTCATATGTAGAAAAATTTTTACAAAGCACAAAAAACCTTATTAGAATTAGTACGGAAATTAAGCTATGTTGCAAAATGTCAATATATCAAAATGCTTGCTCTATTGCTTCTGTATGTTAGCAACAGATAATTGGCAAATTAAATCTTTAAAATATTATTTACACTAAAATAGAAAAACATAAAAGACTTTAATGAAAGATATGATATACCTTCTCATTGGAAACACTAAAATATTGACAGAAAAAATAAAATATAAAGAGATGGAAAGATATGTTTGTGGAATGAAAGATTTAAAGTTGTTAAGGAGTTAAGTATACTAACTGTTTATCAATTCAATCTAGTCACATTCAAAATAGCTTTTTTATATGGAAATTGATATGCTATTTATAAAATGTACACAGCCATACAAGGATCTAGAATAGCTGAACAACCTTGAAATATTGCAAAGTTGAAGAACCTACCCTGGATGACTTTTTAAAGTAGTATAAAGCTGGAATGATCAACACTGTGGTTTTGTTGAAAGAATACAGCATGCATAAATTAATGGAAATCAGATGGTGATTCCTTCATTCTTGATTCCTACTTCAGAACCAAAATGTTGTTACTATAAGATAGATTATAAACTTAAACATGGAAATCAATGCTATAGGGACTCCCCTGTTGATCCAGTGGCTAAGACTCCATGCTTCCAATATATAGAGCCCAGGTTGGACCCTGCATGGAGGAAACTAGGTCCCAGATGCCTCAACAAATATCAAAGATCCCGTGTGAAGGCACAGCCAAATAAATAAATCTATTTTAAAAAATCAAGCTGTAAAGCTGCTTGCAAAAATGTACGGAGAGATCCTTGCTACTATGGGATAGGCAAATATTTTTTAGAGAGGATACAGAAAACCAAAAGCATATACAATGAAAACAACAACAAATGATAAATTAGATCTGATAAAAATAAAATTAAACTCTCACAAAGAGTTGTACAAACTTGAGATACCTTGGGTAAAAAATACAGTCATGCACAAAATGAGTGAAATGTTTGTAACACACATAACTAACAAAAGGCTTATAAGCAGTCTTATACTCTCCTGCAATGTGATAATATAAAGGCATACCAATAGAAATAGGGGGGAAAGACTTGAGCAGATACATCACAAAATAAGACATGGAAATAGCACATGACAAGAAGCAAATCATCATTAGTGTTCAGAGAAATGCAAATTGAAACTTCAATCTGATACCACCGGACACTCAAGGGAACAGCTGAAGAAACTGTGACTATCACATATTGCATTAATGCAGAGCAACCAAAACTCTCACCCACACTGGAGTGGACACTGAGAGATCTGTAAATATATGCCCATCTTAGAAATAGATTTGGCAGTTTGTCAGCAAGTAAATTGCACATCTGTCTTGTTACTCAGCAATTCCACTTCTAGTTACTTATAGTACTAGTTATAGTAGTGACATAAAATAGTAAGACTCTCCATCCTTGTACAGGATTCTTTATAGAAGCTTTTTTACAATAGCAAAACACTGGAAACAGTTCATTTGCCTATCAGCCGGAAAATGTATTACCCAACTTTACTACAGTCACAAGTGGAACACTACACAGCAATGTAAAAAAAGTTCTGAAAATATGTAACATGAGATGGTTCATTATGAAAGAAGCCAGATGTAACAAAATAAAAACAGCTTGATTACATTACATAAAATTCTAGAAGAAGCAAAAATAATACTTGATGGCAAGAAATCAAGTCAGTGTTTTTTTGTGGGAATGTTATTTATAGGAAGATGCACAGCAGAACCATTTTATGATCTATATGCATGTGGACTGAGAAAATGTGTGTTTATTGAAACTGATCCAACTGAGAATTGAGGATCTTTGCATTTCATTTCATGTAAACTTCATTAAAAATATACTCTTCTTTGATTTTAGCAAAACCTGTAAGATGTATGCATTTCATTTCATAAGGTGCAAATAGATACAGAAAAATTTAAGTAGCTCTTATGAAAATTATTACATTTTCACATAGACCAGGGCTTCCTTCAATCTCCATATTTTCATCAAGACAGATTAGGTGTAAATGCTTATTTAGTAAATTCAGTAGTTGAATAAGTGTATATTGCTTTCTACTTAGAGAATATATATTCATCAAACTTTATGAATGAAGTTCAATAGAGATACAAAATGTATATATTTAATATGACACATTTTAAAATAAATAATGCTTCCCCAATTATAGTTGGAAGATAGCTAAATGTGAATACATTTTGAAACAAAAACAACAGCTGTTCCCTTTGGAGAAAGGTTAATTGAACGCTTTGTGATAGTAAGACAAAATGTTTGTATTCAGGTAGAAATCCCAACTTTGAAAAGAAGCTACTAATTACTGTCAGGAAATAATGGTTCAGAAAGCAAGCATGACGTGAGCATTTTAGCTATCCTTCACAAATGCTTACATGCACAGTCTTCGTTCAGTGACAGTTTGAGGAAAGCGGGTGCTCGTTTCAAGAATGAGACTGTCAGGGTCACCTCTTCTCCAGCATTCCGAAGAACTTGAACCTAATAGAAAACATAATAAAAATGATACCACTATCAGTGTGTCGGCAAACATTTCTGTGATTGCAGCACCTTAAAGTAATGGGTGGTCTTTTCCAGCTCTCATAGCTTGTGATGTGGCTGGAAACATTCAATGGAAGGTGCACAGGATGAATGAGCTAAGCTGCAGGCACTCAGCCTTCACAGCCTCCCTCCCCGCACCATTCTGTGTCCCTATTCACATACGATGTCATTATCCTTCATTTACATTCATCAAGACTCTCTTGAGTTTATGGTCTATCTTAGGTCTACAGAAAGATCTATATTTGTGAATTTACTGAATATTCATTGACCATCCCTCGATACTCTATTTGGAGATCTAGGAGAAAATTACCCTGCAGATGTTGACCAGAGTGCTAATTCTAATTAAATTGTTCCAGTGCACTCATACATGTTTGAAAAAAATAAATAGGTATTGCTTTTCCATTATATCATTGCATATTTTCTTCTCTTTCCCTGAAAATATAGGACAACTCTCCACACTTTCCAAATTATAGAATTACTAGGTCTCTTTCTACCAGTTAAGTAATGGTCATTTACCAAAATATTATAACAAGACAAATGTTAGCAATATTAAAAGAAGTTCAGAAAGCTGAGGATTATTTATAGCAAACATATCTAGAAAAGATATAAGTATATCTATAATTTTAAAAACTCACATAGACTAAGAGGAGAATTAAGAATAAATAGTGAGGAAGCAGTTAATAACCACGGGGACATAATTTGTTATTAAACTTATAGAAAAATGATCATCGTAAAATCATTGAAGAACTGACTATGAAAATGGTTTAGAATGACTTCTGGTCCCCATGTGCTATGTGCATGTTAAGTCGCTTCAGTCGTGTCCAACTCTTTGAGAGCCCATAGTCTGTAGCCCACCAGGCTCCTCTGTCCACGGGATTTCCCTGGCAAGAATACTGGAGTAGGTTGCCATTTCCTCCTCCAGGGGATCTCCTAACCCAGAGATCCAGACTGCATCTCCTGCATTGCAGCGGGATTGTTTACCGCTCAGCCAACCGGGGAGGCCCCCCAAATCAAATGAAATTATAGAAATAAAAAGCAAAATAGCATAAATAACTTTGCTGGATTGGCCCTAACCCTGACTTGAGGACAGAACAATAACATTAACCCAGTCTGAGCATTAGATAAGATACACACACACACAGACAGACACACACACACACACATATACACGACATACACAAATAATATATAGCATCATGTTAAAGGTAGGAAATTTTTAAAATGAAAAAATTATATCATTTTAATAGATACAAAGAAGCCTTTGATTACATTCATTCAATTCATTTGATAAAAGCTCATAGAAAATTGAGTGCACAAAGAAGTATCCTTCATATTATAAAGAGATACACAAAAAATGTATAAGAAACATCACAGCTAATGGTGAATTACTGAGACATTTCTCTTTGAGATCAGAAATGTGACAAAAATGGCCACCAATTTCATTTCTCCTTAATCTTTCTTCAGGTTTTACTGTAATAAGGCAAGAACAGAGCTAATAAAAATCATTAAAATTGAATAGAAGAAATGAAACACATTATTCAGAGGTAACATGGTTTTTGAATATAGAAAATCCTTGAAGAGCCTATAACTCACCATCACTGCATGGTGAGTTATTAAGTGAGTTTAGTGTGAAATATCACAGATACAAAGTAATGTATAGTGATCAACTGGCTTTGATTTAATATCAACAAATAAATACAAGATTAGCTGAAGTGGAGGAAGATGGTGTATCATGGACATCCCCGGACATAATACTGTGAGGATATCAGTTCTCTTCTACTTTCCATGGATTCAAGATAATCCCATGCAAAGTTCCCTTTTTTTTTTTTTTTTTTTTTTTTTTTAGTTTTTAGCTTAGTAAGAATTTATGAACTTGGCTTGTTTCACAGTGGCATTTAATGTTTATATAATCATTATTATACAAGTGCACTGGAGTGTGTGAGGCAGTGGAAAGCAGCCATTAAATGTACACATTCTACAGCAAGGGTGCAATACATAATATCCAATGTTAGATAAAAAACAACACTGTGAGAATCTCAAGTATAATTAAGAGAACAAAGTAGAATAAGTTAAATATAGTTGCCCCAGAAATAGCTAATGGGCAAAAGCTTTTCTTTTGAAGCTTTATATTGGTAAACTTGAGTCTTGAAATTTTGTTCAAATGCCATCGAGATAAATAAAAACTTCAAAAATTATAAAACCTTACCCTAGCAAGGGAACTTTGAGTTTGTTTTCAATAAAAGGTCAGTTATGGGTGTCTTTCTGGATAACCACAACTTCAAGTCCTCAACACATACACATTTGTTAATCAATGCAGAAACACATGCTTGATTCAGCAACACATATGCTAAAAAAATTAATGCAGAAATAGTCATCTTTTCAGAGAACAGGATTGAGATAATTGGCCTGATACTGTCAGGTAGAAAATATAGGTTCCACATCATGAATAAGGAAGAATGTCATCTTCCTGCACAATCGGAAATCAGCGCCAATAAATCCAATTATCATTTTCATATTCATTCACATTTCTTGACGCAAATCAAATGTTGTCCATTTTAATCAGATGAAACATCGGCACAGTTTTTCTCTCATACTGCCTTGGGTGAGTACATGAGCAAAAGCACAGAAGTTGGTAAAAGATGGCAATCAATAAAAACAGAAAAAGGAAAGGGAGCTACTCTTATATGTATAGGCTGACTCTGTTAAACCAGGACAAGATAACTGTTCGGCCTGTGACCTAAATGTCCGTCAAATCCATCCGTCTGTTAGACAGGAAACTGCATAGAATACTGTTGCGTTCTCTGTCCTTCTGCCTTCCCGCCGGGGCCATTCTAAATTCACAGGAGGTTCTGAGGAAACATTTAGCCACCCACCACCGCTGCGGTATATGAAGCCAAAAATGCTCATAGCTGGAGGTTATTTTACCATTTTGTTTTCTAAAGACTTTATTTTTGTAGGGCAGTCTCAGGTTCTCAGCCAACTGGAGTGGAAAGTGCAGAGATTTCACCTGGGCCACCTGCCCCCTAGAAATAAGCCTCCCCGTAGTCAACACACTGGAGCTGAGTGGGACATTTGATATAAGTTATGAACCTGCACGGACATGTCAGCTCCACTCAGAGTGCACAGCTGATGGGAGGGTTTAGTCTTGGTGGGGAGCCTGCTGTGGGTTCCACATACCACACACACACAGACACACACCACATGCACAGAGACAGACCACACACACACACAGACACACACCACACACACACTCAGACACACACCACGCACACAGAGACAGACCACACACACACACAGACATACACCACACACACACTCAGACCACACACACATACACTCAGACCACACACATACACACCACACACAGACAGGACTTCCCTTTGACTTTGGCCTCACCCTGCTGATATGCCGTTAACTGCAGTAAATGATTTCCTTAGAGTCCTGACCTCTGGAGGAAAAGGAAATTGACCATGACTTTGAGGAATGGTCTTAAACAAACATCTCTTCAGACAAAACAGCTAAGCTGGCAGTAGATACGATACCGAGCTTTACCATCCATGTTGAGATGGTGACTACCTGTGGACACTGAGTGAACAAAGCATTTCCTTATATAACCATATTTATTTACATTAATTGTAGGGGGAAATAATGTCCTTATTGTGTGGGGCTCTCTTGAATGGGACTAAGTCCTCTGCTTCCCACTTTCACATGTAAATTTGAGGGGAGACTGTGGAGCAGTGGCGGGGGCACACGCCCCTCTCTGTGAAGACAGGTGTGCGTGTCCACACCTACAGGTGACAGGCGGGGTTAGAGCGCTGCCAGCATTCAGGGCGGAGACAGGGCCTTCTCAGGAAAGAGACATCTGGTCAAGGTCGGAGCCTACAGTTCCCACGAACCCTGGTGCCGGTGCATGTGTGTTTAAGTCCTTTCCGACTCTGTATGACTCTAGCGGGACTGTAGCCCACCAGATTGGACAGTAAGTCGTGTGTGGCAGCAGGAACTGTCCAGCTGGAAAATGCGGTGCAGAACTGCATGCAGAAAATCCCATCACCCCTGGAAGTAGTGGGTGGGTCAACATGAGAAGGCAAGCATCACGTGGAATTTGGAAAATAAGAAAGTGCAAAATAAGAAAGAAGTTTGAGGTAACTTAGAAATACCATCTCTTGCCACAAAGTGACACTGAACAGTGGTGGAAAAGCTGAGGACAGATGGAGGGAGGGATGGGGGATTTGGATTACTGTGGACATCACAACTGGAGAAAGGTGCTGTGACGTTCCTGAGGATGAATCTCGCCCATTCAGTCATTTCATCAGCTTTCCTGCGTTTTAATTTGTGGGAAATAGTCCACATACACAAATAAGTACAAAAGGATCCCTTATATAGATATTTCAAGTCCGAATGTTACATTCTCATAAAATTTTAAAAAAAAATCACAGCAAAAATATATATATAGTTGTATGTTTTAAAAAGAACTACTAAATTTTTAGTACTTCTGAATTCCTAAAATTTCAACCTAAAATAGTGTACGAGTATGTAGTAAGTTTTCAATTGGGGTAAATATTACAAATAAGAATGGAGGTTGACTAAATAACAATGTCAGCTCTAATAACCAGGATATAGTAATAACTGTTAATGAATTTCAATATGGAAAAAAATCATTTACTTTAGTGAGGTGAGGATGTAGAACACCTGATCCACTTTTACTGTAATATTTGAAGCTATAACTAAAAATTCCATCACTTTAAAAGACCTCATTAAAATAAGATTCTATGTAAAAAAAGTGGGTGAAATGCCACATTCTAGATGAGTTGAACTTAACAAGCAGAATACACTGGTAACTAGTTCACACACTATAGTAACACTATTTCAGCATTTGTTTTAATTGCAGTATTTTTTCAAAGACACAAGTACTATTTTACTGTGCTTTCTAACGTTGTCTGCCAACTGAGTAGTTCATGTTCTATTTAGGCAATTTAACAAAAATTTTAAATTGGTAAGAAGTCTAGTTTTAAAAAGTCATCTGGAACAGGTGGGTTCAAAACTAAGCTTTATCTGATTTTTGAAGGAAGGTAGAGACTTTCCCTTATTTTTGTACAGCTCTGTACGAGATTGTCTCAGGAGTGAATTGTCAGGATCTGAGAAGCAACGTGGACTTGGTGACTCCCACATTGGCAGAGCAGCTGAAGCCCGAAGCTGCAAGTGTTTGTTTACACACATCATCACAACACGTTTGCACAGCAGCACAGGACTCAGCAGTAAACACTGTGGAGTTGCTGGTGCACTTCCTCCCACAGTCTTTCCTCTCACTCTATCACATGCATCATTTCATACGTCACTTTGAAGTTTAGGTATGCCCCCCTCCCCCCACCGCCCCAGAGCACGTGGAGAGCAGGATTAATGCTCTGGTAGAGTCAGCAGCGCTGTGGGGCCACTACCGCCTGTGCCAGCACTTCCCTGGAAACAGACATTCATGAGGGAGAAATACAGCTGTCCTGCCATGAGAAAACAGTGATTTCTCTGGGTGTCTGGTCATTTCAAATACTTGAAAATAGATGTGAGTCTCAAATATAATGTGTTAAATGAGTGTGGAGAAAATAATCTTTATATGCTGCTAAATACACGAGGGAAAATAGAGTCTTACTTCGCGATTACTTCAAATTTCAGTCTTCAGAGGAATTTATCACACACAAAATGGTGGGTACACGGCGATTATAGCCCTGAAGATGGCTATGAACTTGTGCAAAATGCAGGCACTTTATTTTGAAGCCGGGTACGTCTGTCCCTGTCTGACGTATCTGAAATTACTGACGATGTGTAAGGGTGGCCCTTGGTAAGAGTATCAGCTTAGTGCTTTTTATTTTGTCATGTGGAACTTCCTTCAAGTCTCCTGTTCCACTCTGAACTCTACTTTTTTTCAAGAGTCCCAGAGGACAATCCTGCCATCTGGTACCTGACGAAATGACCAATGACAGGATGACAAGACGGAAACCAAAACAGACTCCTCAGGAACCTCTCTGTCAGTCACTCAGCTTCAGGCTCAGACCTCACTCTCACCCCTCCCTCTCCAACAGGCACCATCATCTCAACCCAAGGACACTCCACGAAAGGGTGAAGTGATCAAGACGATGCATGAAACACAGCCGGGGCCCAGACATTAGCCTGTCTTGTCTTACAGCTTCTTGTCTCAGAGGCCATGGGGAACCCTATGTGTCTCATGTGACCCTGAAGCCAAGGTTGGACAACAGGAACTTTAAGCTCTGTCTCTTTAAATAAATTCAGGTCAATGAATGCCAATTTCAGAAATCTACAAGCTGGTCACTTGAGATGTAAAACTGAAATGGCTTATGCTCAGTTAGAAATTTTAGAAGAATGAGGGTTCATTCAGGGCACATAAGCTTGCAGATAGTACTTTCCAATGAAACAGTATCAGAGAAAAACCACTGACTGTAATTCTCACCAGCATGTCCCTTTAAATGCAGGTGGTGAGGAACACTGGGCTCCTGCCCCTAACCCGCCTGGTTGAGGTCCCCAGATACTCCCTCCACCGGCTTAGCTCTGTCTGGAGTCCTGAGCAGGAGAAGGGTTCACCTTGTGAGTAATGAGAGGAGAAGGGCTGCTCTTACTCCTGCATCTAGTCTGGCTCCGTTTCCATAGCAACCTGGGCAACCGTGTCCCCAGACAGAGCACCTGCTCAGACCAGCTCCCAGAGAGGAAGGAGATTGATTAGGTGAGGACAGTCAGACCACTGGACCTACAAGGCCGTTGCTCACCAGCACGGCTGGCAGTTCCCGTCTGGGTTTCACAAACGGGAGACTCAATCAGCAAGTCTGTGCCGTGCAGCACATGCTGCTGGGACTCCAGTCCAGCGCTGTTTCTGTTCACTGCTGGGAGGAACTCTGTTTTTTCATCACTGAGCAGAAACCACAGCACGGACTGAGAGCAGCAGCAGTGCCTGGTCAAGGACCCCATTAAGAACCATCACACATTGTTTTGATGTTGCTTGGGCAAAGAAACTCAGAAGGAATTCTTGATGTTTCCCAGACTAACTATCCAGCTCCTTCTGAAGTAACTGGGAGATGTGTATGACCATCCCAAACATCTCAGGGGGATGCTGAGATTTACCTCCTGACATCCAGAGTAACAAATGGAGAGCCTTTCATCTTTCATGTGTCTCCTCACAAGGTTCACCGTAGGGAAAGAGAAAAATGTTTGAATTTCATCTGATCTGGTCAGATTTATTTGCTACCCAATAAACATAAAGTTTACATTATTTGAATAGATGGAGCACAAGTAATTACAAGGAGAAAGAATAAAACTCTCAAAGTGAAGCAAATGTAGTATATTGTCTATCACTAGCATCTGACAATGCCTTATATTATACACTGTGTATGATACAGTGTACATTATGCTACTGGGGCTCTGCTTTGTGGATCCTGCAATCTCAGACCATAAAATCTTCACAGGGACAAACATAATTTCCAGTACAGTTGTTTTATCCAAGAGATGTGAGTGTACACTAGATATAGTTGTTGTTGTTGTTCAGTCGCTAAGTCGTTTCTGACTCTGTCCAACCTCATGGATGGCAGCATACTAGGCTTTCCTGTCCTTCACTACCTCCCAGAGTTTGCTCAAACTTATGTTCATTGAGTGAGTGATGCCATCCAACCATCTCATCCTCTGCCCACCCTCTTTTCCTTTTGCCTTCAGTCTTTCCCTGGATACAATACTTGTTAATAAAAATAATGCTAATCATGGTTTTGTGTCTTTCACTCAGTATCTGAGCTATACCACTTTAAATACAACTGTGTATTAACTCATTTTCACAACCTGTAATTCTCTCAAAGAGAAATTTTTATTGCTAATTACAGGCTGATTTTGGATGTGAAAGCAAAAAATTTTGTAATCAATCTTAGATTCCACAAAATAATCTGTATCTGAGCATCAAATCATACTTTTGTTAAGAACATAAAACATCTTTGAACAGATTTTCACCATCAAGTCAGTGTGAAAGAAACTTTTAGATGTGGTTCATAGCACAGCATAACTCTATGTATTATCTGACAGCATGGTTATTATCTGTCTCATTTTTTTTAAATTTAAAATCCACAAAAATAAAATGATGAAATTATGTCATCTATGAACAGAGATCATCTTCTTTATTTTCCAATTTTGATGTATTTTCTTTCCTTTCATAATTGCACTGGATAAAACTTCCAATACTATGTTGATTCGAACTGGTAAAAGTGGGAATCTTTTTCTTATTCTTGATCTTAGCGAAAAAGCTTTTTTTGCTGAGTATGATATTAACACTGGGTTTCTCATTTAAAGTGTTTATTATGTTGAGGTAGCTTACTTTTATTCCCTGCTTGTTATTTTTTATCAAGGAAGAGTGTTGAATTTTGTCAAATGCTTTTCTCTGCATCGATTGAGACAATCACTCCTTTTTATCACTGAAGAGTATTCCACTTTTGGTTGCAGCACAGTCTGTTTATCCATTCATATGTCGAGGACATGTTGGTTGGCTCTAATTTTTGGTGATTAAGAATAAAAGCTTCACTAAAACCTCCTATACATATTTTTCTATGAACATATGTTTTTGTTTTTCTTGGCTAAATACTTGTGAATACGCATGCCCGTTGTATAACATAACATTTCACTTTGCAACAAACTGTCAAACGGTGTTTCATGGTGGCTTCATCATTTTGCATTTCGACCTGCAATGAGTGAAAATTCCTGGGGCTCTACACCCTCTCCATCATTTTGTATTGCTGATTTTTGGATCGTGTTATTCTACGGGATTTATGGTCTATCTTCCTGTTTTCAACTCAGTTTTGTTTGTGGCACATAATTGTTGGAAGGCACTGGCTCACAAGTTGAAGTGACAGGTAGATAAACATCCCTTGAGGAAAGCTGATGTGATGCTGGGCAGCCCCAAATGCATTTATGCGACGATTTTCAAAAAGTCATTAGTACATCAAACCCAACGAACAATGTATAAAAGGAGTTATACATCACAACAAACTGGGCTTATTCCAGGTAAGCAAGGGTGATTCAGCATTGCAAATTCAAACAATGTCATCTCCACATCAAACATTTGAAGAACAAAACAAGTATATTCATATCAACTGATGTAGGACAAGCATTTGAAAAGCCTCAACATACTTCTTTGATTAAAACTCTATGCAAACTAGAAATCTAGGGGGATTTCTTCAACTTGATAAAGAACATCTACAAAACCCACACAGCTTATATCACACTTAATGATGGGAAATTGGAAACCCACACAGCTTATATCACACTTAATGATGGGAAATTGGACCCCTTCCCACAAGGGCTTCCCTGGTGGCTCAGCAGTTAAAGCATCTGCCTTGAATGCTGGAGACCTGGGTTCAATCCCTGGGTCAGGAAGATCCCCTGAAGAAGGAAATGGCAACCTACTCCAGTACTTTTGCCTGGAGAATCCCATGGAGGGAGGAGCCTGGTAGGCCACAGTCCATGGGGTTGCAAAGACTTGGACACAACTGAGCGACTTCATTTCATTTCATTTTCCCACTGAGACCAGGAACAAGAAAATGACATATAAGGACATATTTTCTCATATTCATATGAGTATTCAAATCATGCTGCAAGCTTCCAGACTTGTTTCTAATATGATGGAAACAAAATATAAATTAAGGTTACATAGATTTAAAGAAGGAAATAAAGCAATCTTTATGGCCATCAAATAATTGATGTGTTGGACTTTATTGAAATTAAAAAAAAAACAAAACTTTTGTTCTGTAAAATATACTTTTAAGAAAATTAAAAAGCAATTTTCTGCCCCACAGATAGGGAGAAAATATCTTTAAACCATTTATTTATGTTGTATCCAATATATACGAAGAGTTACTTCCTATGTATATATACACATATGTATATATATAAAACTTTGTTCATTCAACAATAAGAAAACAAACAACTGGATGTAAAAGTGGGCAAAATATGTGAATGGACATCATCAAAGAAAATATAAAGAGGGCAAATAAACATATGAACATATGTCCTCCATCATCTGTCATTAAGGAATCATACATTAGCAGAATGAGATACCCCTGCCCACATGGTTCAGATTCACAAATGTCAAGACACCAGTTGTGGCTGAGGATACAGAGCACGGGACACTCCTTTACTGCTGACGGAGGGACTGCAGAATAGCACTGCCGTTTCACAAGACAGTTTGACAGCTTCTTGTAAACTAAATAAAATCTTACCATACAACCAGCAATATACCTCCTAAGTTATTTTCAAAGAGTTTAAAACTTAGGTCCACACAAAAACCTACATGCAAATATTTATAACAGCTTTATTCATAATCACTGTGAACTGGAAGTAAGCACAACATCCTCCAATGGGTAAACAGAGTTAAAGAAAAACTGTAGTGAAATTGCTTAATATTCCCTTGTCCAAACCCTCAAATATTATTTGGTGCACAAAAATAAATAAATCATTGAGAGCTAAATTACATGGATCATTCTTCAGTGACATTGCTAAGTGAAAGAAGCCAGTCTGAAAAGGCTACATTCTCTATGATTTCAACTGTATGACATTCTGGTGAAGGCAAACCTCTGCAGACAGTGAGATGGTTATTTCCAGAGGATCATTGGTGTGGGGGAGGGGGAATGGTTGACGAGGATATTTTAGGGATGTGGAACTCTTCTGCATGGTGTCATGATGGTGGCGACGCAATGCTGTGCACTTGTCAAAACTTGTAGAGTGTGCAGCAAAAGGTGAGTGAGCCTTGATGTGTGCAGACCTTTAAAGGAGTCATTTGGGAGGTTGAAGGATGTTAGGATGAAGAACAGAAGGCAACAAGATTGTGTTATCAGTGTCTGAAACCACTTCCCTGTAGGGCATGGGGGAGTGGAACTGACCTAAAACTAATGAAATCTAGAATACGAAAGGCAAAAAGGAAATGTACACCAATCCTCTACTGTCCTCATGGAGTTTGCCCACTGGTGAGTGGGTTAGCCATCCTGATCCTGCTGTACATATGTACTGGGTTAGAACAATTAAATCGACAGATGGCAGATGGTTCAGTTCAGTTCAGTTCAGTTCAGTCACTCAGTTGTGTCGGACTCTTTGTGACCCCATGAATTGCAGCACGCCAGGCCTCCCTGTCCATCACCAACTCCTGGAGTTCACTCAGACTCACGTCCATCAAGTCAGTGACGCCATACAGCCATCTCATCCTCGGTCGTCCCCTTCTCCTCCTGCCCCCAATCCCTCCCAGCATCAGAGTCTTTTCCAATGAGTCAACTCTTCTCATAAGGTGGCCAAAGTACTGGAGTTTCGGCTTTAGCATCATTCCTTCCAAAGAAATCCCAGGGTTGATCTCCTTCAGAATGGACTGGTTGGATCTCCTTGCAGTCCAAGGGACTCTCAAGAGTCTTCTCCAACACCACAGTTCAAAAGCATCAATTCTTCAGCGCTCAGCCTTCTTCACAGTCCAACTCTCACATCCATACATGACTACTGGAAAAACCATAGCCTTGACTAGATGGACCTTTGTTGGCAAAGTAATGTCTCTGCTTTTCAATATGCTATCTAGGTTGGTCATAACTTTCCTTCCAAGGAGTAAGCGTCTTTTAATTTCATGGCTGCAGTCACCATCTGCAGTGATTTTGGAGCCCCCCAAAATAAAGTCTGACACTGTTTCTACTGTTTCCCATCTATTTCCCATGAAGTGATGGGACCAGGTGCCATGATCTTCGTTTTCTGAATGTTGAGCTTTAACCCAACTGTTTCACTCTCCTCTTTCACTTTCATCAATGAGGCGGGTTACAGATAAGCAAAGGGAGGGGGCTAGTTCTAGTCGTTCATCTACGTGATGATGGCTTTCCTTGGAGGCAGCCATGTAGCGTCATGTTTAGCGTAACGTGGACATGGACATGGACATGTGTGAGTAGGTATGTGAGCACCTCGGCACACACACACACACACACACACACACTCACACACACACACTCACACATACACACTCACACAAGCCTCCTGTCCTGTGAGCCGAGGGGCCTCGGAGGCACAGCTGCTCCAGAGCAATGAGCACCCAGCTCCAAGAACACAGTTTCTCAGATGTTCTCCAACAAGGGAAAACAGGGCCTCTGGGAGAAATGGCTGATTCCTGGCTTGGCAGGAAATGTGCAAGATGCACCTAGAACAACTTTTAGTGCCACAAACTGAAAAAGTGCTAAAAAAAAAAAAACCAAAACCAAAACCAAAAACCGAAGTCCAAGGACTATTGCAAAGCAACACTAAAACCACTTGAAAAGAGCTTATAGCCCAGAGTACAAGGTCAAGGTCCACAACCCTTGCTGATCTATCAGAAAGATGGAATAAAGTTTAAACATTGAGGATAAACAGACAAATCTCCTGTGCAGCAGAATTCCAGGGAACGTAGACAGACAGCCCACCCTGTGAGAGAGAAGCATGTTACCACTGAGGGCGGGGTGTGCACAGCGACCCCCTTCCTCAGAGCAGAGCATGGGGGGAGCATGCGGGGCCTCAAGCAGAGAAAGCTGAAGCTCAGCCTCTGCCCACAGCTGGCCACTCGGTCAGGAAGGTGCGTACACGTGGTGAGACGGGATGAGGATGGGCTGTGCCTCTGTGGCCTTCCTCCTGAAACACAAACACCCAGTCTAGTTGCAAGAAAAACACCAGAAAACTCCCAGTTGAGACATATTGCACAAAACAGCTGAGCAATACTCCTCAAACCTGTGAGTGTTATCGAAAAAAGAAGCCCTGGAAACTATGACGGCCCGGAGGAGCCATAGGACACTTGACAACTCCCTGTGATGTGTAATCTGGCTTGGATCCTGGGACAGGAAAAGAAACATTGGGCAAAAACCAAAGAAATGAAATGAAGTACAGACCCCTGTTAATAGCCAGGTAGGGACTGGCTGAGAGTCTGTAGCCAGGAGGAAAATTAATTAACTTATCTCCTGTGCTGTCTCTATTCATAACCTAATTAGGGGACAGACCTGTGAGAAGGAACTCCTAAAGGTGTTAATGAGAACCTAAGGATGTAAAAAAAGGCAAGTTCTGGATATTTTATTGCTTTTCAAAATCAAAGAGTTCTGGATATTTTATTGCTTTTCAAAATTCACAGATTCAATAAACAATATTTCCCACATTTTTGCCTTTGCACTTAATATTTCCCAAACCAGTGGGAAATGTTAAAAGTTAAATTATTTCATGTGTGGCTTTAGTTGGTGGTAGCTGATACAAAGGAAAAAAGTCCAGTATAGTCATAGTCCTTGAGGAAAATATTAATCGGTTAGATCTTAAAACCTATTTCCAAACTGAGAACATACTGGGAATTGTCAGCAGTTAGGTAAAACATGGTGTGTAACTCAGTGACAAGTTAACCTTTTTGTCAAGGTCTAAATTGATCTGTAGTCCCAAGTCACATCCTGAATGTGTTTCTTGGTAACTCACAAAACCTCTCGTATATAAACTAATGCCTCATTTTCAGATGATGTGATATAAACCCTTGCAATGTCATTTTCTGATTGAGCTTAGAAGGTAAATGTTATTTTTATTCCAATGAAAATTTTGAATTAAGCACATATTATAACAATCAACATTATATTAAGCAATATTTTATGTTTCTCTTATCAAAATTTGATACCATTGCTTGAATGAATCCTTTAATTTACATAATTTGAGCTCCTCCTTCTGCTGTTGTAAAAATTACACACTCTGGTAGAGTTTGGTGCAAATTCACAAATTCAGAATTAGAGTGATAGTTATTTTCACTTCTAATTATCTAATGCTCTTTATGAGTAAGGTCATAACAACAAAGAGTGGATGAAACTCTTTTTTAGGACATGTATGTCTCAAAGTTGGTGCCTGGGCTAATCCTTTTTGATATGGAAACTGGGAGCTTTCCTTTCTTGATTTCTTGTATCAAGAGGCCTCCCAGGGTGGGGTGGGTACAGCCTGGAGTGGAGATCACTCACCCCAGCTGGCAACGTGAGAAACAGATGCAGAAGCCATGATGATCTGTTTCTAGGCATTTGGGTAAAGAACTCCATTAACACAATCCCCTGAGCACCCAGGGATGGGGAGGAGGGATCCCCACATACACAGGCCAGCCTATAGCACATCACAGAAGCCATGGCTTCCTGTAGAAGGCAGCTAAGAACGATGCTGCTTCTAACAGCAGTGATCTGTGCAGGTGAACAAGAGAGAATCAGGTGCACAAACAACCTACGGTCATACCTTCTCAGTTTCTTTCTAAATTAAGGACTCTGAGGCACTGACTGAGGCACTAAAACTATCCATACCTCTCAGCTTGTGGTGCCTTTTTCTGCCCCTGTAAGTCTGGTCTTAAACATTTAATTAAAATCAGCCCCACTGAGGTGTCAGTCAGTTTGCTTACTTAGATAATTGACAATGAAGATAAAAAGTTGCTGATCGCTGTTGCAAAGTGAAAGACTGGAACCAGGTTAAAAAAATCAGTATCTACATTTTAAAGCTGATAAGTTTAAACTTCTCAAAAGAATAAAAGCTTATTATAAAGGGCCACATACGATTTGCAATACAATCTCAAGTCCCTTTTCTTTGAAACAGAATAGACAAACAGCAATGCACCAGCCATGAAATGATATGCTGTACTTGCTCCTTGGAAGAAAAGCTGTGACAAACCTAGTAGCATACTAAAAAGCAGAGACATCAATTTTCTGACAAAGGATTGCATTGTCAAGTCTATGGTTTTTCCAGTAGTCATGCACGGATGTGAGAGTTGGACCATAAAGAAGGCTGAATGCCAAAGAATTGATGCTTCTGAATCATGGTGCTGGAGAAGACTCTTGAGAGTCCCTTGGACAGCAAGGAGGTCAAACCAGTCAATCCAAAAGGAAATAAACCCTGAATATTCATTGAAAGGACTGATGCTGAAGCTGAATCTCCAATACTTTGGCCAGCTAATGAGAAAACTGACTTGTTGGAAAAGACTTGTTGGAAACTTTCTTGCTGGGAAAGATTGAGGGCAGAAGAAGAAAATGGCAACAGAGAATGAGATGATTGGATGGCATCACTGTCTCAGTAGACATGAGTGTGAGCAAACACCAGGAGACAGTGAAGGACAGGTAAGCCTGGCGTGCTACAGTCCATGGAGTTGCAAAGAGTCGGACATGAATACTGAGCAACTGAACAACAATCACACATCTTTCAGGCCACTCTGATCTATTCAGTCAAAGCCCCACACAGTTCCTGTAAGCTCACTGCATGTCTCTGAAGAACAAATCACAAACCAGACACCACTGGTAGCATGTGTTTTTGGAAGAGAATGCACCTGTTCTTGCTCCCTGAACAATGAGTTTAACATCTCTCTGTACTTCTGAAAAAAAGACTAAAGTTAAAATAGCTCTGCTTACAGGGCTTTATTTGGAATTTACATATATTCAGAACAGAGCGGACTCTGCTGTGCTGATTCTCATTTGTCTAAAAGTTTGTTCTCAAATGTTGCTTTTCCCTGTATCCGTTTGATGTGGTGTAAGATCTGAAGTATATAAATTTTATGCGAGGCTCACCAGGGATGCCAAAGGGGACCAAGTAGGATTTTTGAAAGAGCAGAGGAGTGATGTAAAGGGACACTCCTTGTCCATCCCACGAAGAACCCTCCAGAACTCTGCTTGTGGAGCTGGAGCTTTTCAGACACTTGAAGCTGCCTTTTTGAGGTCTAAAATATGTAAATATGTCAGAAGAGTCTTCTCCAAGTAGCTGTTAGCAGAGGTGCCGCGTCCTCACAAACCAAATGGACTGAAGCTGTGAGAAGCCGAAGGCTCAGGGTATTTTCATTTTGTTTGACCCCTGAGTACAAACCTTTAAACATAATTTCTCCTCTCTCCTTTCCCATGTGAGCTGATATGGAAATTCAGTGAAGGTTCTATGAGTGTTATTGAATCAACCGTGAAAAACATTTCCCAAGCAACCGACACTGGCTGTTCTTTCTGGCATCATTTTTTTAAGTCCTCCCTCAGCCCCAAGGAAGCTCCTCCACCTCCCAGCTTCTCCCAAAGTGCTGATTAGAGGTTGCTGACATGAAACCACGGGGCTGGCTGATGAAAGACAAATTCCTGGGTCACCGACACCGAGTGAATTAGGACATCAGAGGCCTGGAATTCAGGTCTGCACATTTACCTACATCCAAGAAAATTCACAATAAACACTGCTGACCTTTCTCTGTAGCTGCTGAGTGCTAAACCAGAGCCTTGAGATCAACTATCTCTAAATGTTGTCTCTCTCTCACACACAGGCACACGTGCACACACACACACACACACACACACACACACACGTCTCTTAAGTCTCCTGCCAGTTTGAACCCTGGGTGGGGAAGATGCCCTGGAGAAGAAAATGGCAACAGACTCAGTATTCTTGTGTGGAGAAACCCAAGGACAAAGAAACCTGACGGGCTACAGTCCATAGGGTCACAAAGACTCAGAAAGGACTGAGCAACTGAGAATGTATAAGATTTCAAAAACTTTCTAAGATTTAGAGGTATATTTCACCTAGAGATATGCTTAGTGGACATGCTCTGGTGGTGGTCTAGTCACTCAGTCATGTCCGACTGTTGTGACACTGTGGACTGTAGCCCATCAGGCTCCTCTGTCCATGGGATTCTCTAGGCAAGAATACTGGCGTGGGTTGCCATTTCCTTCTGCAGGGGATCTTCCTGATTCAGGAATCGAACCCAGGTCTCCTGCATTGTAGGCAGATTCTTTACTGACTGAGCTACAAGGGAAAACTGTGGGGATTAATTGGGAAACATAGCAAATAGCCCTCCTTTAGTATTTCTTGAATTACATTTTGTTCTGGGTGATAGTCACTGATCTGTTTCTAATGAAAAACAAAACAAGTAAGAGATTATTTGAAAATCTGATATCACACAGGACCAGTTTCATATGTTCCTAATGAAAAAAGGAAGTTTTTATCAATGCCATAAATCATTTGCACATGGGGAAAATAACAATATTAGAAAAGGTAAAGAAGACTCACCACTTCTTCATGTCTGCATTTTCTCACATTAATCCCATTTATCTGCAATGGAAAGTGAGAGAGAATTTGAAGAGCATACTGTGAACTGACTGTATCTTGGTGACACATGGAAAATAATGGTAAAATGTATACCTGGAGAATTGCGTCCCCAATAAACAGCAGTCCTGACAGTTCAGCTGTGAATGGAGAAGGAGAATTGGCTATGCCTTGTCTACTTTCTTCACACAGAAGTAAGAATTCTTAATTCAATAAAGCCAAAACTGATTGAGGGCAAAAGCAAAGATGGAGGAGGATTAAAGGACAAAGTAATTAAAGGAAAAAGTAAAATGGTCTATAAGGGTAGCATCTTAAAAGATCCACAAGCAATGGCAATTTCCAAAAATAATCATATGATTCAGCTCAAGTACTGAAACACATGCTGAGACACTTCCATTTAATCCCATCATTTCAGATCTTACAGTCTGGAAGGACTAAATGTTTTCATGTTCCTATAAGTTTAAGGTGTCTATGAAAATGTCTAGATCTGGACAGTCAATCCATTGACAATAGAATCAGTTCCATGTTTCTTTTAAAGACCAGCCTGCCCCACCGCAGGGGGCTGGGTGTGGATAAGGGTCTGAAACTCCATAGTTAGAACCAGCCACATGTGGCCTGGTCGTGGGAACTGGACTGAGAGATTTCGTACAATCTCCTGGTTCTGAACTACAGCCTTGCTCCTCAGAACTGTGACTCACTCAGGAAGCAACCGTAGGACACCCTCTGAACAATTTACCTCTCTGCTCCTTCGAGATTTTTGAAACCACAACTGGAATGTTATGTTCCGCTCCCCCCTGGAAAGAAAAAAATCACACGTTTTCACCTTTTAATCTCAAAATAATAAAAACTCAGCTTTTTGTTCAGAAACTATACAGGTCAAGGATAGCAGGTGAACAGACACTAAATAGAATTTAAATAAACTCATGGAATCGCTCTATCAAGGAGACTGTGCTCCCAAGAAGCTCATCTGTTTATAATTTCACTGCGACATCCAAGAATTAATAATAGTTGACTTTGAAAATTTTAATTTTTTAAGATTAATATGGTGATGCCTTAAGAAGACATTTCCTCCAATGACCAGCCACGCTATCCATTGAAGAAACTCTTATTTCGGGTTCCAAACAGCAGACAATTATGCATTTCCATTATCTGGCTCAGCTGCTTTATGCTGAGAACCGAGCAATGGCCCGTTGGAATGCTAAGTGGCTAGACAGACCTCTGCCTGCATAAACTGGACAAAAAGCACAGTGTGCATATGCTTAATGGAGGGGGCGAGGTCATCAGTATTATATGGAAGCATATACTAAAGAACAAGCCTGCAAGAATAATGCAGTAGTGCTTTGGCTAACGGACCAAATGAGATAGGAAAAAATACAGAAAAATAAGTAACTGAACTTATGTGGAAGAAAATAAATTCCTAAAGTAACTGTATGAATTACAGTTTTATGTAACAGAGTTGAGAAGGTTGAAAGCAATAGTTTAAAAATCAAGTAAGTTCATTAAACAGTACAATTTCACATAGAAGGTAAGGATGGCACTTTTAATGTGGGTAGTTCAAAAGAAGATCTAAATTCCACTGGGGCTTCTGCAGCTTCAGAATAAGTAAATCCCTAAGCCTTTCTCCCTTCAAGGGCAAAAATTATTTTAGAATAGACAATTTTCCCCATGAATGTCCATTTTTAGCACCGAGTTTCAATAAACTTAAAAATAAGATAGACAATGCACACATGCTGTTGAGTTAGATTCTTGCAGCCCCATGGACTGTAGCACCAGGCTCCTCTGTCCAAGGGATGGATTTCCCAGGCAAGAACACCAGAGTGGGTTGCCGTTTCCTCTTCAGGGGACCCTCCTGACCCAGGTATCGAACCTGCGTCTCCTGCATTGGCAGGCAGATCCTTTACCACTGAGCCACCTGGAAAGCCCAAGAGAGGCGATAGTCGAGAAAAGCACTGACTATGAAATTTTTCTTGACAAGTAGTCCTTTCTGCTTCGGGGGGATTAGGAAGAGATGTGATAAACAAATATTGGAATCTGCCTTACCCAGGGTGAAATTCAAACCCACCCATCAGTCCCCTGTTTTCACCACATCTCACCGAGCAGACACTCACCCCCCACCCACAGCAGTTCTGGGCAGAGTCTCTGGTGTGAGCTTCCTCGGCTCTGGGTCCTGCTTTTGCCTCCTGGTCTGTGTCACGGTGCCCTGATCCTGTCCAGGACAATCCTCACATGATCAGAGCCCAGGACTGTGACAGAGGGCACAGTGCACATGTGTGCTTCCAGAGGACAGGAAACCCCAAAGGATCAGGACCAAAGGAGCTTCATGTGTAGGGCTAGGGCTCTGGATTCCCCAGGCCTGCATTCTGTTCTATCTTCTCCTATTATATTCATCAGCTTCTCCTCTTCTACTGTCCTCTTCATTTCCTACATTCACCATGCATTTCCTTTCTCCTTCCCTTGTCCCCAACCACAGAGTAAGTTCTGCAATGGCGACGGACTTATTTATGTATTTGTCTTGGCTATTTGGTTTGGCTATTTGTTTCCTGCTTGTGTGCACATGCTAGGTGCTTCAGTCATGTCCCTTTCCTTGCAACCCCATGAATTGTAGCCCACCAGGCTGCTCTGTCCATGAGATTCTTCAGGCAAGAACACTGGAGTAGGTTACTTTGCCCTACTCCAGGTTATTTTCCTAACCTAGGGATCAAATTTGTTTCCTACATTGAGGTAATATCTGTGCCTGGAATAATATGCTTTCTTAAGCTTTGAAATGTTTGTTGAATGAATAAGTGAAACAATGAACTCTAAAGCTTTCTCAGACCTAAAATTTTTCACTCTTGAAAATACTTTGCAGAAAGATTTTGAGTAGAAACTAAGAAGGTGAACAATGGAATCAAAGGTATATGGTTACAGATAGTTCCTAGAGATACTTCAAAAATGGGAAAAATTTTCAGAATACATCTCCATTTCTTAGAAGAAAATGCTGATTAAAACAAAGCATACAGTGATGAAGTTTTATGTGACATAAAGAGAGAAAACAGACCCATCCAGATATGGTTCTGGTGTTGGGGGCAGAGGAGAACCCTATGCATGTCACTCTAGGCCGGCAGCTGGCGTCGTAGCACTCTCCTTCAGCTGTGTTTGCTTCTGGCAGTCTTCTCTCCTCGCAGCACTGAATTCAAAGGTTTTCTTGATGCTCGGGTGTTAAGCGCAGGCTACCACAGTAGGAAAGTGGGAAGCCTATCCCAGGTTTGGTCTAGAGGTACCAGTTTTCTGAGGGTCAACTCAGCTATCCATCCTTCCCTCAATACCTGAGACTTACTACTATCTTTTAATAATAGGGTATAACTAACCCCTGTTTGGTCAACATTTTTCTTTTATATGTAAAATTGCTTCTGAAATTCCAATGATTTGAATCCAAAATTTTTACTATTTTTTAAATCAGATATTTGAGGCTCTGAGATAATTTTAAAGCTAATTGAAAGAGATCACTTTATTAATTGATTAGAGAGAGATTTTTAAGACAAAAGTCAGAAGATACAGTTGGAACTGAAGATCACTGTGCCTTCATTTATTTAATGAAATGTGAGAGCAGTCCAGCTTTATCAAAGTAAATTAGATTTAGCTCTGGACCTAACTAGGGAGATTCAAAACCTTCCAGCCAGAAAGCAGATAACATAACTCCCCCTGTTTACAATTGGTGACAGGCTTCACATTGTACGTGGGATAAAAGCCAAGGTCCAGTGACCTCAGCCTCCCCTCTGCTTTATCCTGCACCTTTGTCCTTGTCCGCAAGCATGACCCCTTGGCCCCCAGTGCTTTTCCCCTTGACCCTTAGCCAGGTGTAAGGTTAAGACTCTGCTCACACACAGCCAGAGTCCTTCCATCAGCCTCTGTGCACATGCCCTGGGCCATGCCTGGGACCACATTTCTCTGCATGACACTTTGAACAGTGTCTCCTTTCCCTCCATAATATGAAGGACCTGAGGTCAGGGCAGATTGCCTTCATCATCTCTCCCCGACCTACCCTGAGGCCGGTCAGGCTGCAAGGCTTTTGGCCATGGTTTATAGAAAGTAAATGAATTACTCGAGCTCGGTTGATCCAGGGTAAAATGAAATTAGAAAAAGTGAGGTGACAATCTAAAGTGCATCCCAGAAAATATTAAAAAGTACACCACTCAGTTTTGAGAGAGCCTTTTCACAAAGGATAATCAATTCTATAGCTAGTTCTATAGTTACCAGGATATAAGGCCTCAGCTAAAGCATTTTGAGCTTGAGACTATACAGTGATTTTCCAGTATAACCGTGAAATTCCACTAAACCAAACTCAGTTATGTTTTTAATAACACTGGGAATCTTGCCAAATAAATCCTTTCAACTCAATCTTTTCATTACAATCAATCAGTCATATTCTGGGTTCCAGAAAGAAAAATAATATATTTCAACATTACAGATCCATTCAGAGAAAGGAGAATACTTGTAAACAGAAAATCACAGACAGTCGACAGGAACAGGAGAAGCACCTAAAGGAACATCAATTTGAGAACATGGACAATGTTCTTATTCATCTGAATGCGGTGCTGATCTGCCAAAACCACTCAGCTTAGCTATGGGAAAGTTAATGGTCTTTCCCACATGATTTATGATTGCCTTCCTATGGAAATTCAGAGTAGGGAATCTGTAGGGGCAGAGAGCAGACTGCTGGCTGCCTGGAGCTGAGACAGAGTGGGGGGCGGTGGCTGAAAGCTACGGGTTTCTTCTTCAATTGATGAAACTGTTCTAAAACTGACTTAGTGAGAAGTGCACACATCTGTGAACATAATAAAAACCACTGACTTGTACACTTTAAGTTGGTAGATTGTATGGTATGTGAACTACAACTCAATAAGTTAGTTAATTTAGAAAATCATCCTTTGAATGATAATTCATCGGTGATTTTACCTGGCCCTTGGAACTAGTGCACACTCTCTAACTGAGCTCGACTACCTGCCCCGCCACCTTCCTGTTTCTGTGGTGCAGAGGTACGTATCCCTGTTGACACTGGTGGAGACAGAAGCCTCAAAGAGTGAGAACCGGGCAAAGTGAGCAAATGAATGCAAATATGTGTGTGCTTGTAGCAATACTTGGTATCTACAGACTTTTGCCTGAAATCACTAATAAATTAAAATGCAGACATTTATGACAACTACTATGAAGATGCACATGTTTATTTGGTGAATCTGATACAATTAATACCCAGTCCTTGATGTTAGGAAATTGTTTGCTTGCTGCTGGACATTTCAATCCATCTATTTCAGTTGTAAGTAAACCAGAAGGCGAATAACTTAGAGAGGAAGCATTGTTGTTTTCAAATAGAGAGCACAGCAATAATTTCGTGCTGGTTGTACAGCTAGAGAGTATATTTATTGGGAGTCAGGACTCTGTCATCAGCTTTGATGGGGGTTGAGGTACAGCTGTGCCTGTTACAGCAAATGGGTAAATAACCTAACCTCTTAATACTTAATCTTGTTGTCTATAGAGGTCCAACAACAGCTGTCGACTTTCTGGACACAGAATATATTTAGCTCAGAATCTGGCAGTTCAAGAGCGGTTAATAATTAGAAATTATTGTTTATAAATGATAAGATTTTAATGGTAATAACACTTAGAATTTCACATTGCTACAAAGTTCAAAATTTCAGATAGAAATCTTATCTTTGATCACAAACGTTTCCTTGATCCATCAACTTACTATTTAGGTAAAAAAAGCTGAGTCTTTTGAAAAATGCCCCATAAGACATCTTTCTAGTAATAATATTCAAAACACTCTTTCTCTAAAAGGTGATCCTTTTAATCACAATGACTTAATGATTTAATAATCACTTTATAATCATTTAATGATCATTTATGATTTAATAATATGCAAATGGATGGTATTGCACTTTAAGAGATAAACAGAAGAAAAATTAAAGTCTGACGAGGTCAAGATGACAGCTTTCTTTAAGGTGATTATACGGTGATTTTTAAAAGCAGAATGGGGCAAAATGCAAGGCTACTCCCTGGGGGAGAAACACCGGTGATTACTGGGGATATAATGTGGAGACCATTACATTATTTTTAGAAATGCAAGTATCTGGATGGTCCAGATAAAAGAAAGAACCCAAAGATGCAGTAGGACCAGTAGTAACCTGGACTGGAACCAGAGGCCATGTGAAGATCAGTGTGGACGGCGGCACCTGCAGAGAAGCTGAGGGTATAACTCAGGTGGATGCAGGAACCTGAGCCCTTCAGAAAAGTGGCTTCAGGCTGAGAACCCAGGAAAGCAGGGGATTGTAAGAGGAGAGTTAAGTGATTCTATGTCCAGCTTTTTACTGAAATCTAAAAATACAATTAGAAGAGCTTGGCATTTTACTGAGAGGCAAACAAAAACAAAAACTAATACAAGGGGAAAACACCCAAGTTTGTGAATTCTGAGAGATATTTTAATTAAGGAAGACTGTTGGTCTTGGAAGCTGCTATGAAGAATTCCAAAGAACGGCCAGAAAAAAAGATCCAAAATTATAGCAGATATGGGAATTACTCTAAAAAGCAGTATGAGAGTGAAGATGATGTAAAAGGAAGGGTGGGAGCACAGAGGGCAAGAGAGTGCACCCCACACAGACCCTGGGAGCACTTCGCCGAGGGGGCAAGTCTAAGGCCTGCAGGCGGGCGCATTCCTCTCTGCTCTCAGCTCACCTTAGGGTCTGGGGGTGAACTGTGGTTTGGAGATGCAGGGCTGGGCCAGGTGTAAACGTGTGTGCCCACACCTCCAGAGTTCATCCCACTGCACCCTGGGTCAGCCACTCGACTTGTCGAGTTGGGAGATAAGCAAACAAATGGGCAACATTAAAATATGAATTCTGCTTTTTTGGCCAGAATACTTTCTTCAGCTGCCCCTTATGTTTAATTCTCAGATGCAAAGGAAATAGTTCACATAGATAATCACAGTAGGTTTACCCAATTTACAGGGTAAAGGAATTTGCATAAAATGTTGCCATTTAAAATAATTGAATGAATAATAAAAAATTACATTTTGAAGTACCTTAACAGAATGATAGTTTAAAATCATTTTTTTAATGTAGAAAAGCAAGAGTCAGTGGTAAGTACTGAGAAACCTAAAGTAGAAAACCCTAAAAGGAAAGTTTTCAGGCTGAATGGACAATATTCTAAATAAAAATATTGATGTTTTTTATTTCTGGTTGGCTGGTTTGTCAGAAGAATTATAAAATAATTTCATATTTTTGTCAAATCTCCTAATATATGGCACCAATCACAATTCAAATATTGCTTCTGTAGCCTATATCTTCAATAGAAAATATATACTTATTTGATTTAGAAAATAACTCTATTACACATATAAGAGTTTTGTTTTTGCTGAAATAATGTAAATATTAAACTGAAATGATTTACTGGCAAAATTCTTCAGGTTTTGTCTAGGCTTAAATGTGATATTTCAGTAAAATGAGTAACGCTGTATTACTGGGTTTAACTCTAAGTGGAAATTGAACAAAAAGAGAAGAACATTTCCATCCTGCACAGAATTCACACAGCTCCACTATCAGAAACATCAGTGCTGATGTCAGATGAAACCGCTGTCATGAATGGATTTCAGCCACTTTCAGCTGATGTTCTCTTTTCAAGGACAACATCTTCAGTGGTATCTTTAGATCCATCATGACAATCTTAATACATATGGGAAAAAAAAAAAAGACAACAACAAGAAAACTTGCCTCTGTTTATTCTCACTGCCTCATTTCCACACCTTATAATTTGTCCTACGTCTCTCCTGGGCCTTAGTTGATGATAAAGTGAAAGTAAAAAATATATCTTAAAATTAAGATTTTAGATAGAAATACTCTCATCGCTTGACAAGATCATGCTATTCCACACTGATCAGATTTTTGAATCATTTTCATAATGTAGCTAGAGCTGATGTTCGCCAAGCTTAGAGTTCTACTTTCCAAGCACCTATACTTTGAGTTGTGTTAAAATTTCATGAAATGTACACCTGAGATGTATGGCTTTCACCCAACACAGGCGAAGTATCTAACCCAACAACCAAGATAAAGTTACATTCCATTGATCTCTGCACAGATGTGGGTTTATGAAGGGCATTTAAAAATCACTGAGGTAATTTTTTCAATATTTATGTAATTTTCCATCCTTTTAAAATGTATACTTTGTTTCAATGATGTTAAATTGCAGATGTGTTACATGTTTAATAACCAACAACACACAGGAAAAAAAAGCCTTTAAAATATGATAATGAATGGAACAGGAGAGAGATGGTCAATTTTAAAAATAATTCAGAAGTTAAAATCTTGAGTCTTCCTGCATATTTGGCACTAGGACATGAGGTTTTCAATTTCTTAAACAAAAAAAAAAAAGAAAACTGAACAGAAGAAAAAGACAACTAGAATCAAACCAATATTTAACTTACTATCAGACCTTATATGAACCTGACGCACATCTTGGCTCCTTCTTTCACTGACAGCCCAGATTTTTCTGCTCTGACTGGTTATAAGATATGCACACTTGAAGCCTGTACTTGAAATTCTAGATGAAATCACATAAAGAAAATTAATGAGCTGCATTCAATTTCAGGTAAGGTAAACATCCCAAATGGGGCTTCCCTGGTAGCTCAGATGGTAAAGAATCTGCTTGCCGTTCAGTAGATCTGGGTTCAATCTCTGGGTGAGGAAGATCCCCTGGAGGAGGGCATGGCAACCCAGTCTAGTATTCTTGCCTGGAGAATTCTGTGGTCAGGGGAGCCTGGTGGACCACAATCCATGTGGCCAAAAGAGTTACACATGACTGAGCAACTCCAAAATACTTTTCTAAAATTTCTAAATCCAAAGGTGGCTAAGATTTTGAGAGCCTATTTATTTTGCATCTAAGTGCAAATACTGAGTTTTCTATAGTTTTCTAATTATCAATGAGCAAAAAGTTAAAGGGCTTTCCTGATGGTTCAGCAGTAAAGAATCTGCCTGCAATGCAAGACATACAGGAGATGTAGGTTCGACCCCTGGGTTGGGAAGATTCCCTGGAGAAGGAAATGGCAACCCACTCCAGTATTCCTACCTGGAGAATCCCATGGACAAAGGAGCCTGGTGGGCTACAGTCCATGGGGTTGCAAAGAGTCGGACACGACAGCACAAGCACAATAGCACAAAGAATTAAAGTTCACAGAAATGCAGGCGTTAAGCACATGCTCTATAGGACAGATGGAGAGACAGCTACCTTGATGCTCAGTCCAAATCCTCCCACGGCCTGTCTCCGAATGGTCACTGTTCTCTCCTGAAAGACAGGTTGAAGAGTGGTTAGCACTTCCTGCCACTGCACCTGCACACCATCTTCCTCCTCTGGGTTTTGCGCTTGTCCTTCAAGAGAAAGAACATTTTGTGACAGCATAAAGGCTCCAGGTTTCACAATAAATGGAGTCTTTTGGAATTTTTAAATCAAAGTCTAACCATTTGTTAATCTGATTTTGGTGTTGACCATCTGGTGATGTCCATGTGTAGAGTCTTCTCTTGTGTGGTTGGAAGAGGGTGTTTGATGGAGAAGCTCTATACAGTCAACAAAAACAAGATCAGGATGTGACTGTGGCTCAGATCATGAACTCCTTATTACCAAATTCAGACTTAAACTGAAGAAAGTAGGGAAAACCACTAGACCATTCAGGTATGACCTAAATCAAATCCCTTATGATTATACAGTGGAAGTGAGAAATAGATTTAAGGGACTAGATCTGATAGATAGAGTGCCTGATGAACTATGGACTGAGGTTCGTGATATTATACAGGAGACAGGGATCAAGACCATCCCCATGGAAAAGAAATGCAAAAAAGCAAAATGGCTGTCTGGGGAGGGCTTACAAATAGCTGTGAAAAGAAGAGAAGCAAAAGCAAAGGAGAAAAGGAAAGATATAAGCATCTGAATGCCGAGTTCCAAAGAATAGCAAGAAGAGATAAGAAAGCCTTCCTCAGCAATCAATGCAAAGAAATAGAGGAAAACAACAGAATGGGAAAGACTAGATCACTTCAAGAAAATCAGAGATCGCAAGGGAACATTTCATGCAAAGATGGGCTCGATAAAGGACAGAAATGGTGTGGACCTAACAGAAGCAGAAGATATTAAGAAGAGGTGGCAAGAATACACAGAAGAACTGTACAAAAAGCTTCCAACCCAGAAAATCACGATGGTGTGATCACTCACCTAGAGCCAGACATCCTGGAATGTGAAGTCAAGTGGGCCTTAGAAAGCATCACTATGAACAAAGCTAGTGGAGGTGATGGAATCCCAGTTGAGCTATTTCAACTCCTAAAAGATGATGCTATGAAAGTGCTACACTCAATATGCTAGCAAATTTGGAAAACTCAGCAGTGGCCACAGGACTGGAAGAGGTCAGTTTTCATTCAAATCCCAAAGAAAGGCAATAGCAAAGAATGCTCAAACTACCACACAATTGCACTCATCTCACACGGTAGTAAAGTATGCTTAAAATTCTCCAAGCCAGGCTTCAGCAATACGTGAACCGTGAACTTCTAGATGTTCAAGCTGGTTTTAGAAAAGGCAGAGGAACCAGAGATCAAATTGCCAACATCTGCTGGATCATCAAAAAAGCAAGAGAGTTCCAGAAAAACATCTATTTCTGCTTTCTTGACTATGCCAAAGCCTTTGACTGTTTGGATCACAATAAACTGTGGAAAATTCTGAAAGAGATGGGAATACCAGACCACCTGACCTGCCTCTTGAGAAACCTATATGCAGGTCAGGAAGCAACAGTTAGAACTGGACATGGAACAACAGACTGGTTCCAAATCGGAAAAGGAGTACGTCAAGGCTGTATATTGTCACCCTGCTTATTTAACTTACATGCAGAGTACATGATGAGAAACGCTGGGCTGGAAGAAGCACAAGCTGGAATCAAGATTGCTGGGAGAAATATCAATCACTTCAGATATGCAGATGACACCACCCTTATGGCAGAAAGTGAAGAGGAACTCAAAAGCCTCTTGATGAAAGTGAAAGTGGAGAGTGAAAAAGTTGACTTAAAGCTCAACATTCAGAAAATGAAGATCACGGCATCTGGTCCCATCACTTCATGGCAAATAGATGGGGAAACCTTAGAAACAGTGTCAGACTTTATTTTTTGGGGCTCCAAAATCACTGCAGATGGTGATTGCAGCCATGAAATTAAAAGACCCTTACTCCTTGGCAAAAAAGTTATGACCAACCTAGATAGCATGTTGAAGAGCAGAGACATTACTTTGCCAACAAAGATCCGTCTAGTCAAGGCTACGGTTTTCCAGTGGTCATGTATAGATTTGAGAGTTGGACTGTGAAGAAAGCTGAGCACCGAAGAATTGATGCTTTTGAACTGTGGTGTTGGTATAAGACTCTTTTGGGAACGCATGTACACCCGTGGTGGATTCATGTCAATGTATGGCAAAACCAATACAGTATTGTAAAGTAAAATAAAGTAAAAAAAAAAAAAGACTCTTGAGAGTCCCTTGGACTGCAAGGAGACCCTACCAGTCCATTCTGAAGGAGATCAGCTCTGGGATTTCTTTGGAAGGAATGATGTTAAAGCTGAAACTCCAGTACTTTGGCCACCTCATGCGAAGGGTTGACTCATTGGAAAAGACTCTGATTCTGGGAGGGATTGGGGGCAGGAGGAGAGGGGGATGACAGAGGATGAGATGGCTGGATGGCTCCATTGACTCAATGGACGTGAGTCTGGGTGAACTCCGGGAGTTGGTGAAGGACAGGGAGGCCTGGCGTGCTGCGATACATGGGGTCGCAAAGAGTCTGATACGACTGAGCCACTGAACTGAACTGAACTGAACTGAACCATTTGTCATAATAAAAGGGACTGTAGTTTATTAAACTGTTAACCTCTCAAAAGTTAACTTCTTTCAATTTCTTTTTTGGACATAGACTGGAATCTGAGCTTTAAAACCTCTTTTCATTCCCATGATATGTATTTTTGTTGTCTAATAAGACAATTTTTGTTACAGAAAAACAGCTTAGTATCAGTGGTGAGTATGGTCTCCATCACTAACAGTCATACTGTTCATGGAGACTGGAGCACATGGCTAGGGGCTGCCACGTTGCAGCACATTAGTGGTCCATGTGCACATCTGGGGTTGAAACTCTGAATAAACCATGTTCACAATGACTGTTTGCTGGGGAGAGGAATGGGTTTTACAATTAGCTGACAGTCATAATGGGATTATGACAGTGGGATTATCCATTTTCAAAGGCAGCTCTGTTTTGCCTTCCACAACATAACCAATCATTCAGTCACCAGCATATGACACTTAAAAACCACAAAGAGTCACGTTTGGACAAATCCTTTAGTTTCTCTTAAAAAAAAAGACATCAATGTTACTGTTTTATGGTCTTCCTCTCTACATAATACATATTCTCCTGGGATGCTGAAGGGTTGAGAGCTTTTATACACAAGCTTCTCCATTTATTTATAACCTTCTCATCTTCCTGAGCGCTCTCCTACCCAGGAAGGTTTACACTCCACCCATCTCCCCTGGTATCTGGGCAGATGTCTGTTTTCTTGTCCCTAAATGTCCACAAATTCCCTGTTTATTTGGCTACATTAGCCACTTTCCTAACTAACAGTCACCTAAGATGTCCCACCTGTGGTGGTTTAGACATTATATCTTAAATAAATGTTATCATTTTAAAGGCAACGTAAAATATATTTAACAAAACTAGTTCTTATATTACTTTATGTGGGTTTTCCTTCTAAATAATGAAAAATTACTCTATACATTTAGAATCTAATCAATATTGATCCACACCATCACCAATAGCTGAGTCAGAGAAGCTCCAACCCTGGAAGACTCAGAGGGACAAGTTGATTAAAGGTCACCTTTATTCTCACCAAGCAGATGCTGCTTCTCCAACACTGCTTGTCAAACTAAACCACGGTTCTTGGATAGCAGAACCATTTTCTTCACTCTGTTTCTGAACAGAATAAATACTTGATCCCTTAAAACAGTATCAAAACCAAGGTTATGGTTAATTCAGACGACCCACATCGACTCTCAAAATACAAATTTCAAAATGTAAGAACAAACACATTTTTTGCCACTTGTTCTAAAATTGAAAGATCATTGCTTTACAGAATTTTGTGATTTTCTGCCTTACATCAACAAGAATCAGCCATAGGTAGACCCATGTCCCCTCCCCCCTGAAACTCCCTCCCATCTCCATTCCCATCCCACCCTTCTAGATTGTCACAGAGCCCCTGTTTGAGTTCCCTGAGTCATACAGCAAATTCCCATTGGCTGTCTATTTTACATACAGTCTGTAAATTTCCATGTTATTCCCTCCATACATCTCACCTACTCCCTCCTCCCCTTCCCCTGTGTTTATAAGTCTGTTCTCTGTGCCTGTTTCTCCACTGCTGCCCTAAAAATAAATTCATCTGTACTATCTGTCTATATGCATATGCAGATTCCGTAAACGATATTTATCCTTCTCTTTCTGACTTACTTCACTTTGTATAATAGGCTCTAGGTTTGTCAGCCTCATTAGAACTGACTCAAATGTGTTCCTATTCATGGCTGAGTAGTATTCCATTGTGTATATGTACCACAGCTTCTTTATCCATTCATCTGTTGATGGACATCTAGGTTGTTTCCATGTTCTAGCTATTGTAAGTAGTGCTGCAATAAACACTGGGGTACATATGTTTTGGTTTTGTCTTTTTTTCAATTTTGGTTTCCCCAGGATATATGCCTAGTAGTGGAATTGCTGGATCATATGGTAGTTTTACTCCTAGGTTTTTAAAGAAATCTCCATACCATTTTCAATAGTGGCTGTATCAATTTACATCCCCACCAGCAATGCAAGAGGGTTTCCTTATCTCCACACCCTCTCCAGCATTTGTTGTTTGTAGAGTTTTTGATGATGGCCATCTGACTGGTATTAGGTGGTATCTCATTGTAGTTTTGATCTGCATTTTTCTAATAATGAGTGATGTTGAGTATCTTTTCATGTATTTGTTAGCCATCTGTATGCCTTCTTTGGAGAAATGTCTGTTTAGGTCTTCTTTCCACTTTTTGATTGGGTTGTTTGTATTTCTGATATTGAGTTGTATGAGCTGCTTATATATTTTGGAAATTAATTCTTTGCCAGTTGTTTCCTTTGCTGTAATTTTCTCCCATTCTGAGGGTTGTCTTTTCACCTTGTTTGTAGTTTCCTTTGCTGTGCAAAAGCTTTTAAGTTTTATTAGGTCTCATTTGTTTATTTTTGTTTTTATTTCCATTACTCTGGGAGGTAGGTCATAGAAGATCGTGCTTTGATTTATGTCATTGAGCGTTCTACTATGGTTTCCTCTAAGAGGAAAGTTTCTGGTCTTACATTTAGGTCTTTAATCCATTTTGAGTTTATCTTTGTGTATGGCATTAGGAAGTGTTCTAATTTCATTCTTTTGCATGTAGCTGTCCAGTTTTCCCAGCACAATTTATTGAAGGAGCTGTCTTTGCCCCACTGCATATTCTTGCCTCCTTTGTCAAAAATAAGGTACCCATAGATGCATGGGTTTATTTCTAGACTCTCTATCTTGTTCCATTTGTCTATATTTCTGTTTTTGTGCCAATACCATACTGTCTTGATGCCTGTAGTTTTGTAGTATAGTCTGAAGTCAGGCAGATTGATTCCTCTAGCTCCATTCCTCCTTCTCAAGACTGCTTTGGCTATTCAGGGTCTTTTGTGTCTCCATATGAATTGTGAAAATTTTTTGTTCTAGTTCTGTGAAAATTTCCATTGGTAAATTGATCAGGATTGCGTTGAATACATAGCTTGCATTTGGTAGTATAGTCATTTTCACAATATTGATTCTTCTTACTAGGAACAGGGAATATCTCTCCATCTGTTTATGTCATCTTTGATTTCTTTCATCAGTGTCTTATAATTTTCCCTATATAGTTCTTTTGTCTGCTTAGGTAGGTTTATTCCTAGATATTTTATTCTTTCTGTTGCAATGGTGAGTGGAATTGGCAATGAATTTTTAGCAGCAAGCAGCATCACCAGAAGTTTCTAGAACTTCTTGCACAGCAATCATCGGACAGGAGGACAGCTTGGTGAGTGAGTTCTCCTGAGCAGTGGAGTGTGTGTGAAACCCAGCTTTTCTCTGAAAGAATGGCAAGCATGCAAGTTATCAAAGGTCTGTGCAGGGCCTCATTCACTCTGTATGATGCCCTCCCATCTTTGGGGGAGCATATTTAGAACAGGTTCCAAATCAAATACAAAACTGCTGATGCAGAGAAGAGTTTGGAGAGACCAAAGAGTCAGCAGAACCTGCTGGAACTCTCAGAAGCAGCACTTATTTTAATGTTTTTTAAACACACAGGCACACGCATGCTTGCAGAAGCAGCCAGCACCTGTGGATGCTGCTGCTTCATTAGCTGACTGCTAAGAAAGTGGGGAGACAGACAGGACAAACGACTTTGTGCTTTAAAGCCAGAACTTTAAATTGGTGCCTGCAGGCAGCAGGAGGCATGTAAAGGCAGACCACCGTTTGGATGTCACCTGCTGACACTCTGTCATAGTCTGTGTGCCACCTGAGCTATGCCCCCAGCCCCTCCATTCCTCCCCACGTGGGGGGTCTCCTTCCTGCCCCAACAGTCAAGGGAAAGAGAGACAGTGTTAATGGATTGTTTCAGCTGCTCACCTCTAAAATTAGAGGCTACCTATAAGTTAGCTGGGAGCTGTATTTAGTTATCACAGCGTGAGTTTCATAAAAAAGTTGCCTAGCAACAAGCCACTGTCCTTTGGGAAACCAGGTATAATCGGTTATTTTATTTCTTAAAACACAAAATTGAGTCAGGAGCTCCCATGCACTCATACACATGAAAAGCCTTCCTTTAATCTTCCTGTTCCTCACAGGACAAAATGATGGAGCCCAACAGCAGTGCTGGCTTGTGTGAAGTTGTGTTGTGCACCTGAACCCATTCATGTTATGAAAAAGACACTGCTATCAAATACATAATTATTTTCACCCCTGCTCTCTGAAAGATTATATTTGACATACTCTCCACATTTACCACCTGAACTGCATGTGAACCAGTATGCACATGTCACCAGAGAGAACACAGTGCTCTTACACACCCAAGGAATGGACATTTTCGAGACATGTAGTGAGAAGAGAGGAAGTCATGAGAACGAGGCAGAAACTAGAGAGATTACAGTGAAGAAGTGGACTGATTTTGTGTGATAGATGCAAAGAAGATATACAAGAGAGAAACAAGAAAAATCGTGAACTCTTTTTGACAATTCAAGAAAAATAACTAAACCTCAAAAAAAGAATAATAACAAGACAGTAGCTTCTGATTACTAAAAACCTACTATGTGCACATGTGGGTCTATTAACACTCATGATGGTTTATTAAAATACACTGTGACCTTGACTGTCTTTTCCCACTAGTTTTCTGAGTTCTGAATCTATATCTTGCTCACAGTTGTATTGGTAGAATTTAGTATTGGGCCTAAATCAAAGTTAGATAATCATGTGCTAAGTGAATAAAGAGCTTTCCCCCCCGCATTTTCATTTCAAACACGTAATCATTGCAACAGCCCAGCTGCGTAGGCAGCATTGTCCCAATTAAGAGTGAGAAAATGCAAATGCAAATGAATTGAAGTAACCTGGCCAAGATCCAACTCAGGATGGAAATGAAAGTTTCTCAGATTCTACTGTCTTTTCCATTACACAGCCCTGAGATGAGGTGGAAAAATAAGATGAAAAAACAAAGATAACTGAAAAATCTGGGTATGCTGTGACAAAGGGAAAGAGTACTTAGAAACACCATTCTCCCCTGAGATGGGGAACAAGGCAGGCACGACCCTCACCACTGTCCTTCAACTTCGTGCTGAAAGTTACAGGTAGCACAACGCAGCAGTGACGGGAATGAAAAGTCTGTGGATTAGAGGGGAAAAAAGAAAATTGTCTTTGTTCTCTGTCTATGTAGAAAATGCCAAAGAATCAACAAAAACCCCGTGGAACTAAAAGTAATTACAGCAAAGCCACAGAGACATAATTAATACACAAAGTTTGACTGCTTTCCTGTATATCAGCCATGAGAACAGAAACTTGAGATTAAAATCACAGTACCATTTATAGCAGCCCGTTAAAAAGGGAATGTGTGTGCTTAGTTGTTCAGTCGTGTCCGACCCTTTGTGACCTCTTGGACTGTGCAATAGGACTTACAGCCTGCCAGTTTCCTCCATCCATGAGGAATCTCCAGGCAAGAATACAGGAGTGGGTTGCCATGCCCTCCTCCAGGGGATCTTCCCAACCCAGGGATCGAACCCAGGTGTCCTACACTGCAGGGGATTCTTTACCAGCTGAGCCACCAGGGAAGCCCCCAAAGGGAATACTGTGGTGCAAATCTAACAAGTAAAGGTTTTCCTAGAGACTCAAATGGTAAAGAGTCTGCCTGCAATGCAGGAGACCTGGGTTTGATCCCTGGGTCAGGAAGATCCCCTGGAGAAGGGAATGGCAACCCACTCCAGTATTCTTGCCTAGAGAATCCTATGGACAGAAAAGCCTGGTGGGCTACAGTACATGGGGTCTCAAAGAGTCAGACATAAAGTCACAAAGAGTCAGACATGACTGAACAACTAACCAACAATGACAAAAAGTTTCCTATGTGGAAAACTATAAACTCTGAGGAAAGAAATAAAAAATGAGGAAGGTAAAGAGAAATATTTTATATTTGTAGACCAGAAGACTCAACATTTTCAAGACACTGACTCATCCCACTTGATCTATGGAATCGATAAATCCTAATAAAACTCCAGCAAGCTGCCTGTGGGTGTTGGAAGCTGGCTCTCGGGTTTGTGTGGAGAGGACCTGTAACAGCCACGTGATGCTGAAGCAGAGGACAGAGCCAGAGGATCTGGGATCTCTGTCTCAGACCTGCTGTAAAACTGCAGGAATCAAGACAACACAGTGGCTTTTCTTTTAAGGCTAAACATACAGATCAGCGGGATAGAACAGCAAGCCCCAAAGTTCAGGAGAAGGATGACGGTGAGAGTCGTAAAACAACGTGAATGTACTTGGTGCTGCTGAACTTTACAGTTGAATGTGCTTAAAATAGTATTTTTATATCATGTGAATTTTACCACAATAAAAAAAAATTTAAAAATAGTTCTTGAGAGCTATAATTCACGTACCTTTACACCAGCCACTTGAAAGTGCATTATTTAGTGGCTTTTAGTATTGTCTCAGTTATGTATCCATCATCACAATCAATTTAAGAACACTTGTCGTTTCAAAATGTTGCTGGAACCCATCACTCCTGATCCCCTCATTCTAATCTCAGCATGCTAATCTACACCATATCTCCATGGTGTCCACCTGTTGTGGACATTTCACGTTAATGAAAATGCACAGCATGTGGTCCTGTGTGTTTAGCTTCTCACTGTGATGCTTTCAGGTTTGTTTGTCCAGATTGTAGCATGTACCAACACTTTGTTTTCTAAGCTGCCCGCTAACCTTCCTCTGTGTAGATACACCACAGTCTATGGTCCATTCCTCCACCTCTGGGGTATTTATATGATTGGGCTACTATGACTCATGCTACTGTGAACATCTGTGGGCACATTTCTGTGTAGACATGTGAGCTCATTTCTCCTGAGTGTCCTCAAACGAGTGATACTGAGAACTTCCGGCTGTTCCACCCCACGGACATTGCACATCCTTCCCAGCAGGGTCTGAGAATCTCTGCTTCTCTGCATATTGAGGACCACTTGCTCTTTTCTGTCTTTTTGATGATAAATATCTTAGTGGATATAAAGTGGACCTTGCTGTGGTCTTGACTTCCATTTCCTGAATGGCTGATGGTGTCAAGCATTTCTTTTTCCCTGTTGGCCATTTATAAATCTTCCTTGAAAAAAATCTCTGTTCAAATCCTTTGCTCATTTTTATTGGCCATTTCACTAATGAGTTGTAAGCTTCTGCCAGATTCTTGAAGGTTACTTAGGCATATAGAGAAATCTGGGTTGCTGGTTCTTTCTCTTCAGTAGTTGAAAAATACTGTGCCCCTTCCTTCTGGTTTCCATTGTTTCTGGGGGGAAAATCTACTATCATTTGAATTACTTTTTGCCTATTGCTAAAGAACAATATTGTTTTTTTCTTGCTGCTTTTAAGTTGTTTTCTTTGTCTTTAGTTTTCAGGATTTGACTAAGATCTGTCTTGACACAAGTTTCTTGGGTTTATCCTTTTGAGATCTGTCCTACTTCTTTAATGTATAAGTTTACATCTTTGGCAAAATTGGGGGAGTTTTCAGCCATTGTTTCTTCAAGCACTGTTTGAGCTCAGATGTCCTTCTCTTTTTCTGGGACGCTTAGGACTTAAACGATGGATTTTTCATTTTAAGCTCATGGGTCCATTATGTTTTCCAGATCAATTTCTTTCCTAAATTCAGAGAGGGTGATTCTTATTGTTCTGTCTTTAAGCTAACTGATCCTTTCCTCTGTCCTTTCCATTCTGCTGCTGAACCCATCCTCTGAGCTCTTATTTCAGCTGAATTTTCAGCTCTGCATTTTCCATTTGCTTTCTGCTAAGACTTTCTTTTTTTCTCACTTGTGTCAATGCTGTTGTAAGAAGGGTAAAACCATTTCACGACGGCCACCTTCCAGCTCTTGTTATAATTGTAACGTCTCTGACATTTCAAGGTTGGCAGCTGTTGGTTATCTTTTCTTTTTTAAGGTGAGGGTTTCCTTGTTCCTGCTGGTCCAGGCAGGAGTTCCAGCTGCTTCAGCACCCCCACCCCACGAGAGCCTGGCTGGGAGGCACAGGGCTGTCCCATCACTGCCCCTGGAGAGCCATTCATGGAGGTCTCTGTCAAGGTGCTGAAGTAAATCTCAACCTTGCACAAGTCTACTGCTCTAGTGGGAAGTGGAGGAAAAACATATTTTTAAACATCAAATTTCTCTACCTGTAGTACAAAACAACTGATGGCATTAAAGGCTGAAAAAAAATATATATATATAATGTGTATGTTGTGTGTGTGTGAGTGGCTCTTTGATGGGAAGAAAAGAGAAAAAACCTGAGGCTTCACACCCCTTTCACCCCAGATGAGCTGGTAAGAATCCACCCCCGGGAGCTGCCATGTCTCTCTTGATCAAATTTCACAGACAGTGGACCTCACCTCTGAATTCTGCATCCCAGCACATCCCCCATGGAGCGAACACTGACTCTCACCGTGAAAGCCGGACATCAATTTCTCCTGATGTCTCCTTCAGGAGATGATGGTTTCACACATGAGATTACTAACTGCACACTTTCTCCCACAAGGAAAACTAGAGGAAGTTGCCTAGTTTTGTTAATTCTAAGTCCTAATGATGCTCATTAGAACTCTGCTGCTGCTGCTAAGTCGCTTCAGTCATGTCAGACTCTGTGCGACCCCATAGACGGCTACTGAGGTGCTAATTACATTGACGCCACATATCTGATAATTCTGCCATATTTAGAATTTAATCTCCAAGATTTTCTTGTCTGTTACTGGCAACCCCTTTGAAACAGGCGTCTCTGAGATGAATTATGCAGCCATCTCATATTGATTTTAGTCTCACTGGCCTTCTAAAAATATATTGCCAACATTTAAAACCGACCTTGGCTAAATTTGATTTTCTTTCAGGGCAATGTTGAAGGAGATAGTATCACAGGGGTGGACATGGCTTCCTCTGGTTGAGGGGGCTGGTCACTCAGGAGGTACAGGAACAGAACAGTCCACTTCTGAGCACAAGGAAGGTGACTTTTTCTGTTAACTGAAGCATTCACGTTTCCACCTGACAACTGCTATGTACCATTCTGATGTATGTAATATATATGTGTATACATGTACCATTTTGATGTATGTAAAATATGTGTATGTGTGTATATATGTAATGTATATGATATATGTAATATATTTTTCTGCCAAAAAATAAAGGAAAAGAAAGGAAGAAAAAAGGTAATGGGCCATTACTCTTTTATTAACTAAAAGTAAGAAAGGGTGACCCTATGGGAACAGTGTAATCAGCCTTGACAGCCAGACCCATGATTCAAGATGATATAAATGGTTTGTGACAAAGAACAGTTAACAGTCCGCAAAGCATCCATTGTCTTTCGTCAGCAGGAGATTATAGATTTAGGACCCAGCGTGACTCCCCGCAGGATGTTGGTGAGAAGTGAGGTGGAAGCTCAAATTCAGCATTATTCACCCCAACAAAACAGTCTGAAATAAGCCTGTGAATCAGCTACACAGTGAGTCTGCCTGCTGAGTCACTACAGACATCAGGGTACCCAGGAGCGGCCTGTGTGACACGTGCTGCGACTCTCCCCTGAGATCACACATGACGACACTGTTAAGATGATGTCATTGATGTTATTACACAAGAAGGATAAACTCTAAAACATCCAGTATTATGATATAAGTATTCTGTCACATTCAATTTAGTTTCACCTATTGGAAAGGGTCTGACAGGCCCACGTGGAATCCCATGTGCTAAGCCCAGGTCACCAGGCACTTGGCATTGACCACCCTGCAGTTCCAGCTTCTGCAGGATGGTCACTGGTTTAACCACTCAGCCTGGAACTCCCCTGTCAGCGCTAGAATGACCCGCTTCCCCCACAGACCTTCTCTCCCCTCAGGAGGATGACCTTCACAGAAACAAGCCTTTCTTTGGGAACAGTTTACTTTTTTTGACCATTTCTCCCTCTGGAAACCTCTTATTTTCTTTAGCTGACAGAACTCCTCCTAATTGCCAGATGAGTACCGCCCAGCCCCATGGATTGTAGCCCATCAGGCTGCTCTGCCCATGGAATTCTCCAGGCAAGAACACTGGAGTGGGTTGTCATTTCCGTTCCCGGGGCATCTTCCCGACCTAGGGACTGAACCTGCATCTTCTGCACTGCAGGTGGATTCTTTACCACTGTGCCACCAGGAAAGGCCTCATGAATCACTGAATAAAGCTCATGAGATATTTCAATGTACTCAGGTGAAATTTTGTCACTGAACACCCCCCAGCCTGTCTCCAGAGCTGTACTTCAGTGAGGAGGCTGACCAGGGGATTGTGAGAAAATTAATGCTGGTCAAAGGCAGGACCAGCAGCAGGTTCCTGTGTCCACTGCTGAGGGCACAGACAGCCTGCACAGCACCCAGCGAGACTCTGTGAGGTCCACAGAGTCTTCCACCCACAAGCCCCAGGGAGAATCTTGACATGCGTTCAGGGACCACTACCCAAACACTCCTGCTTCCCAGAGACGCCCCTCTCTGAAGGTTCAGTGAGATGTAAGGTGAGTTCAGAGTGGAAACTGTCATGTGATACTTCTACTTAGTCCTTGGGGAGGAGAGCTACAACCCGCTCCCTCATGATCACAAACACAAGTGTCCCTCCAGCCATACACTGGCAACTCGGAGTCAACAAGACCCTGGGCTGGAGACGGGCCCCCATGTATGTCTTTGGACCAGGTATGAATCCATATGCAAGGACGCTGCTTACTACACTGTAGACAAAAATTACTGGCTCTGAATATAAGGGAAAAATATTAAGTATTTTCTGTGAATAGATGTTTTTATTCAGGACAAGACAGAAAAAAAAAAATGAGAAAACTTCAAGAGAGGGAAGAGATACTTACACCGGAATAGAAAGGCTCTCCAGAGACACATGTCACGTCCTGCTCCTGGATCATCAGGATATCCCTAGCCAGGTGCAGCCGCACTTTGAAGGGCTCCTGGTTACCATCCTGCAGCAAACAGATCCCCGTCTTTGTCTTCAGACCAAAAAAGAGCAAAACAGAGAAAGAATTATACTCAGTTCATAGATTATATTTTTATGGCCTTTTTAGCAAAACATCAAGAAAGCTAGAAAAAAATGTAGTCAGATGAGCCTGAAACAAAACAGGTACAAAGAAAAGTATAACCATTTCACACCAAGCTATTGTTCAGTTGCTAAGCTGTGTCCAACTCTTTACGACCACATGGACTGCAGTACACCAGGCTACCCTGTTCTTTGCCATCTCCCAGAGTTTGCTCAAATTCATGTTCATTGAGTTGGTAATGCCATTCAACCATATCATCTTCTGTCACCTTGTTCTCCTCCTACCCTCAATCTTGACCAGCATCAGGGTCTTTTCCAATGAGTCGGGTCTTTGCATCAGGTGGCCGAAGTATTGGAGCTTCATCTTCAGCATCAGTCCTTCCAATGAATATTCAGGGTTTATTTCCTTTAGGATTGACTGGTTTGATCTCCTTGCTGCTCAAGGGACTCTCAAGAGTCTTCTTCAGCACCACAGTTGGAAAGCATCAATTCTTCAGTGCTTAGCCTTCTTTATGGTCCAACTTTGACATCCATACATGACTACTGGATAAACCATAGCTTTTACTATACAGACCTTTTTCAGCAAAGTGATGTCTCTGCTTTTAATAACTGTCCAGGTTTGTCTAGAATTTTCATACCAGGTAGGCCTCATAGAGATCATATCAGAAAATACCCACGAAGATTTGGAAAGGTAGGATTATAGTTTATATGCTATATTTGAAAAATAGTGAACATTTATTTAATATTTACAACCTACATAACTTTTTTGGTAAGGTTTTATTGAAATCCAAGTCACAGTATATATTACAAAATTAAACCCATTAAAGCATTCAATTCTATGTTTTTAGTGGAGCAATACACAGTTATCGTTATAACCAAGTTCTGACCATTTTCATTACACTGAAAAAACATCGTATCCCCATGCCACCCCACCCCCATTGCATGCTCAGTCATTTCAGTCATGTCCGACTCTGTGACACCGTGGACTGTAAACCACCAGGCTTCTCTGTCCACGGGATTCTCCAGGCAAGAACACTGGAGTGGATGTCCTTCCCCACGGGATCTTCCCGACCCAGGGATCAAACCTGCGTCTCTTATGTCTCCTGCACTGGCAAGTGAGTTCTTTACCACTAGCACTGCCTTGAGCCATTCTTAATTTGGATAAAGGGATAAATACATAGAAATATATTTTTATCCTTAGTAGTTAAGTAGCATGAAATCCCAGGTAAATAATACAGAACTGTCTCTTGGAATATAAATTACGCATGGGTTATTAGGGGTTTGTTTCTTTAAGAGAATGTTCACAATATTGATGAGAATATACTGAGACACTGTGGCTTCTAGAGAGAATTTTCTGTAAACTGTTTTATTCCATGTGGGATACACACCATTATGCCCTTTATTATATGTGGTTAGATTGGTCTGTAATTATTCTGTAAGTATTATAATGTCTTTTAAGGAAAAACAAGCTTTTCCAGGAGTTGTGATGGTCCTAGTCACTCCTCTGAGATCGTGCATGGCTAGGCCCCCATAAATTGTATCCATTAATCCCCCCCAGAGCTCAGCTCGAGTGCGTACGTCTAGAAGACAAAAGTTTTGATACTTCAGCAAAAGCAAAATTTATTTTCTTTAATATAGAACACAAGTTTTGTACATTTTTCCCAAGGCAAATTCTCTCATGCTTACAATATGATCTTGGCCAGGGGCCGATATCAGACTGCTTGAAATGCTCTAGAGAAGGAGATGACATCAAAGCCCAGGGAATTTAATTGGGTGTGTTTGATGGTTTTTCAGTGGGCAGAACATTCCACACCATTCCCCTAGCAGAATCACGGACTAGCTGGCACTCACAGATAAAGCTCTGCCTCAATTCCAGGAGGAGAGAGGGGATTTTCCCTGAGACCCCGTAAACACATTATTGTCTCACATCAAAGAGAGATTGAAGATCATCCAGGGAAAGCTTAAGGAACTAAAGCACAGCTCGGAGGTTTCTCTCATCACATTTCTGATGTGGTCACACCTCCATCCACTCAAGCATGTCCCCTAATTACTGGAGAGTTGTCTGGAAAACAGAATGTGGACCTACAGCAGTGCCGGGCCCCTCAGAGGACAAGAGTGATGGGAGATAAAAAATGAGGCAGCTTCTATTAGAATGTAATATATGTACCATAAATATATATGCCAATAAATTTCTATTTGGAGAAAATGACAAACTGAGAGATAATGAAGCTAACAATAAATTAACATTAAAATATATATTTCCATATAAATGCTATATATATTCTATTATGAAATACAGCTCATGGACATGAAATTACATTAAAAATTCCACAGATGCATTTGTTTTTCAAATACAATGTAACTAACAGAGAGTCAGACTTGAATTAGATGATAATCTCTGGTCTCAGAATATTCCTACTCATCCAAATATACAAATAAGGTGCAATATGATGTTTCAGCACTTGATACAGGAGAATTAGCTATTCATGAGTGAAGGCATGTGACAGAAGGCTTTGTGGACAGAAAGAGGTGGCTTGTCTTGAAAAAAATAAATTGAGACAATAAGTAGAGAAGGCAAAAGTTATTTTATCCAAAAGGGGGAAATTTGAGTAAAAATATAGAAGCATGAGAATGCAGAGTCCATGTGATGGAGAACACAGCTCTGATGTGGAGCCCATGGAGTTTGACAGGAGCTGAACCAGAAGTTTCAGGAGGTGGGGGTGGGGGTAGGGGTGGGAGGCAAAGGTCCCTGTACCCTGTGTCGGCAGGTAGGCACTGCACAGTGAAATGGTACGCTTAGAGTAAGGTCTTATAAGCCTATTTCTTAGACCAGAGGAGAAGGCAGATGGGGACTGGGAAAGTGAGAACACAGTTACTCTTGGCAGAAACATAAGACCTCGGGCAGGAGATGCTGGGGACTGAATGGATGGGTCAGGCCCAGAGCTGCTTCAGTAGCTGCGAGAAGATGGGTACTATCCATTTCGGACACTCTCCTGGCTCAGAGCAGCCTGCTGGATTGGCATCATCACTGTAGGAGGCAGGCACACAGTTCATTCACTATATAGAGCTGACTGTGTGCCCAGATGTATTTGTTTATTCACTTGACTTTGGTCCCCCAGCGCAGTGGTTCTGGCAGATGGGACAAAAGCAGAGGCGTGGAGACAGGCAGGAGGTGGGGTTTGAACCTGGGCCTCCGACTCCCTGCCTGGTGTCGTCCGGCAGAGATCTCTGTAAGGATACCTCCCCATCCTTCTGTACACAATAGCTGGGCTATCAGTGTTTTTCACCAAAGCTCTGGAAATAATTCAGTCTTGAATAGTGATGCTTCCTGGATCAGAGTGATGGCAAGTGGCGGCATCCCCACCCCCACTCGACCTGAGGGATGCCCTTCCTGCCACAGCCGGGCTACGGAGGGAGCAAAGGACACCAGCTGACATGGGATGGGAGGGCTGGATCCACACGCCCTCGTCCCCGATGCAGTCTTGGGGGCTGAGAATGGGAACCAGCACCTGAGAGTGCTGCCTGCGCAGCATGAACTAAAACAACCCTGGCTGCAAAGTCTTTATAGATTTGCAGACCCAGGTTGTTCAAGAATAAAAACCCACCCAGATAATGACCAGTCCCACATTTTAGCATAAACTTAGGACCTGCACCCATCTTCTTTTTCTTTATTAACATAAGAGTTGCTTGTCTTCTACCTTTTTAAGCTGTGGTTGCGTCACGTGTGCATGAGGACATGCACGTGCTGCATATAACCTACAAGCACAGTATGTGATCATAAAATCTGAAAAATGACGTCTTCAAAGGCTGTTTTCTTATCCCTGATGGACGATCCTACCTTGCACTGGATTTTGCAAACCCCACACTGAAGTCTGTTTCCTTAGAGGAATACTAAAGAGCAATGCCTCTTCATTGCTCAAAAGGCAATGCTTTTAAGCATCTAGTCATTGATTTCTTATCTGTGAATCAATGAAGTGTGTTCATGAATTTACATTGATTTACTCTTTGTTCTAAAAACATACCTCACATGTAAACTTATTAAGAATGTGCCCTTAGCATAAATCAAGTACTTTTGGAAATTCAAAAAGTAGACTGTCACTGACTTCCTATATGAAAGAGAAAACCTGTTTAGTTTAGGTTCTAGGCCCTGAAAGAACACAAATTGTGTTTTCACTGAACTTTAATATCTATGTTCTTTTCACCCTGAAAGGTAGTATTTGCAAGATGGCAGAAGAAACTGCACAAAGCCAGGTGAAGACCAAGACCACCACATGCGTGGCCAGTAGTCTTTCAGGAGTCCTCCTATTTCTCTCTGTTGGTTGATAAGTGAAAGTTACCTGTTCCTTAAGCCTGCAGTTGTGAGTGATACATGACCCCTTGTGTGGCTCCGTCTGTGGTAGCAGAACTGATGGTACTAAGCATCATCCACACAAGACGCTTCTAGCCTCATTTCATGCCCTCCCTTCCCTGCTGCAGTGTGTCTGACCAGCCTCCTCCTCTGCTAACTTCCAGCTACTTTTCAAGCTCTTATAGAAGAAGTGCAGCTCCTTGAAGCCTTCAGAGGCCCTTCCATCCAAAGGCCTTTGTTGACTATGAGGACTACTCCATTTCTTCTAAGGGATTCTTGCCCACAGTAGGAGATATAATGGTCATCTCAGTTAAATTCACCCATTTTGGTCCATTGTAGTTCACTGATTCCTAAAATATCGATGTGCACTCTTGCCATCTCCTGTTTGACCACTTCCAATTTACTTTGACTCATGGACCTAACATTCCAGGTTCCTATGCAATATTGTTCTTTACAGCATTGGACTTTACTTCCATGACCAGTCACATCCACAACTGGGTATTGTTTTCACTTTGGCTCCATCTCTTCATTCTTTTTGGAGTTATTTCTCCACTGATCTCTAGTAGCATATTTGGCACCTACCAAGCAGGTGAGTTCATCTTTCAATGTCATATCTTTTTGCTTTTTCATACCGTTCATGGAGTTCTCAAGGCAAAAATATTGAGGTTGTTTGCCATTCCCTTCTCCAGTGGACCACATTTTGTCAGAAATCTGCACTATGACCCCTGCATCTTGGGTGGCCCTACACGGCATGGCTCATAGTTTCATTGAGATAGACAAGGCTGTGATCCAATCCAAAGGCAAGTCCTTACTTCTTGGAACTCAGGGCCTCCATCAGGTAAGAACATTCACCTAAGAGTCAGTCAGTATTTAGGCGTCACATGCCTAAATGATATCATAACATTTAGCTCCATCACATCATTTGACTTCACTATGTATACTATTATCTCTAGAAAATCTTAGCAAGTTAGTACTCTTTTCATTTTTAAGGATTATTAATCTATAAGACCTAGTACAATCTTCTACTCATAGTAGAGTTTCTTTCAATATTTATTGATTGAATCAGTCACAGATTATATTTTATTATATGAGAGACTAATCAAATTATAAGTGGTCAGGAATTATTAAATTAGTAAGTGTATGTTATAAAGGAGCATGTCTTTTCACATCAACACCTATGGTATCTTAAGGAGGACGGATGTGAAAGTGAACTGTGAGGAGAGCTTGGACTGGAAGTGGAATGCGGACCTCCTGCTGCACATTTTGATGACACTTTTAAGGCAAAGAAGCAGTAATCATGCCTGGCTGTACATACACTGCTTCTTCTGCATTGTGGGTTTTGCATTTGTCCTCATTGTATTCTCTTTTTTTTTGCTTCTTTGCAGATTATTGAATGCCAATTCCTTAAAAATAATTCCAACATTTTCTTCTTAAGACAAGAATTTTTCAAACAGTAAATAACCCTCCTTTTCAAAAACATTCTGTATTAGATGTCTACGTGAAACGTATCTAGCCATATTTCTATTACTTCACAAAGAAGAGATAGCATGGCATTTGTAGGGTAATATTCTAAGTAGATCTCTCTGTGGACATGAATATCAAAATTTCATTGTTAGTAGTTTATTCACAGTCAAGAGAAAATAAGTTTAGTTTAATATATCTTTGATATAATTTTCAGCGATGTAGGACTTTATAAAGAGGCCGAAACTTATACTTCCCAAGTGGCACATTATGGTTTCGCTTTTGCCAAATTCCTTAAATGGAACTCAGGGCTTCATGTTGCTGTTCAGTCACTCAGTCATGTCTGACTCTTTGCGACCCTATGAACAGCAGCATGCCAGGCTTCCTGTTCTTCACTATGACCCGGAGTTTGCTCAAGTTCATGTCCATTGAGTCAGTGATGCTATCTAACAATCTCATTCTCTGCTGCCCTCTTCTCTTTTTGCCTTCAATCTTTCCCAGCATCAGGGTCTTTAGCTGCATTTTTCAGCATTTCATAAAATCTCTCAATCTGCTTCTCTGCAAAGTGAGAGATAGGCTAGAGTGTCTTTACATGCCAGTCCATGGAAATGTTCTAAGACCGAATTTCTGGCAAGCTCTAATTTTGGCCCATCTTCGAGGTAACTTGCTCATCCTCAGAGCATCATGTCGTCCTGTCCAGTCCAGCCAGCAGGTGGGAGACACATGGGAACTGCTTTGACAGCTCTAAGAAGCTGCTCCACTCTGGGGGCGTCGGAATGGCAGCACCCTCAAGGGATCAGTGCCAAAGGGCAAGAATGTCGACTATAGAAGCAAGGGTGAGAGAAACCTCAAAGGTATCACTGGTGTAACATACAGCCAAAACCTAAGGGAATTTGATATCTGCTTCATATCAGTGAATCAAAACCTTTTGTGTAAGAAACCATCTAGGAATCAATATTCTGTCATCTCAAGTCCAGGTGAACTGTGCGCTGGAAACACTGCCCACTGCCCAGTCTCTACCTCGGAGTCTCCGAGGTGTTTCGTGGCTGTCTCATTCATGCAACACATGTTCAGACTGCTGAGGGCTTCACTGCCCAGAACTAAAATAACACTTCATTGGAAATGGCAGGTTTACTACACTCATTCAAAATTAAGAATACCTTGTTGTTCAGTTAGTTGCTAAGTCAGATCCTACTCTTTGTGACTCCATAGCCTATAGTCTGCCAGGCTCCTCTGTCCATGGGCATTCTCCAGGCAAGAATACTGGAGTGGGTTGCCATGCCCTCCTCTAGGGGATCTTCCCAACTCAGAGATCGAACCTGAGTCTCCTGTGTGGCAGGTGGATTTTTTTTTTTTTTTACCACTGAGCCACCTGGATAACCCATGGTATATGATACCATGTACTATATTTACAACTGGAAATGACACAGGATTAAAATTTATGCATCTAACTTTAAGCTTCTAGAACAATAATTTGCCTGTTTTTTAATGTATGAAAAAAAGCACAGGAAAAAAAAAAGCATGGGACACATGCATCATGTTGATGTATGGCAAAAAAATACCACAATATTGTAAAATAATTATCTTCCAATTAAAATAAATAATTAATTTAAAAATAAAAAATAATTTACCTTTTTAAAAAAGTATGAACTGAAAGGTGTTCTCTTTGCTTATTTATACCTAAGCAAATATGACATATTTTAACACATGAATATTTGCCTTTTGCCCGAAGAGTGCAAAGACAATGCCTTGCATGCCACATGAAAAGATAATCTTTCTTCCTAAAATAGAGTCATTGCCTTCTCTGAGGGCCCAAGTTCACGCACTGTTGACTGCACACTTGAGTGGCCTTTAACACCCTTGACAGAGCAATGCATCACTTTAGCTCATACAGAACATAATGGCAGCTCCACAGAGTCAGAATCACCAATATTAATAGTTAAACAACACTGAAACAGTGAAAAAATAGTGGAATCATAAAATCGGAGGATTTTAGTGCTAAAAGGGACCTTGCTGCTGCTACTGCGGCTAAGTCGTTTCAGTCATGTCCGACTCGGTGTGATTCCATAGACGGCAGCCCACCAGGCTCCCCCGTCCTTGGGATTCTCCAGGCAAGAACACTGGAGTGGGTTGTCATTTCCTTCTCCAATGCATGAAAGTGAAAAGTGAAAGTGAAGTCGCTCAGTCATGTCCGACTCTTAGCGACCCCATAGATGGCAGCCTACCAGTGGAATTTTCCAGGCAATAGTACTGGATTGGGGTGCCAAAAAGGGACCTTAGACATCTAATTTATAACCATTTATGTGAAAAGAATTAGTTTCAAGGCTTCCACTACCTGAAGCCGTCAGCGCACAGTTTAGGGAGGAGGACAACTCGACCCAAGGAAACATGCTTCCTTCTTGCAGGAAGAAGCCCAAGGCTTCACAGACCCTCTGTGCCTTCGAGTCTCACTGAGACAGGTTGTGCTCTGGACCCGATGAGGGCCCTCACCCACCCTTCTGCTGCATGCCAGGCTCCACGGACATGAACGAGGGCCAGTGCCCACCCCCAGCCCTCTAATCAAAAAGCAGAAAGGTGTGGGACCTACCTCCTCACAGGCGGTCCGGAAATCCATGTGCTACGGCACCCACAGGATGTCGTCTGAAAAGACAGAGAGAGGCCGTCAAGCACAGCACCGAGTGTCAGAGGAGACTGCAAACCAGTACGAGAGAGGAGGCATTGGGTCCTGTGGGGAACCTGTGTCCACAGCCCCTGTGAGGACGGAAGGATGAGACAGGAGGAGGTGATGGACCGTCTCCCTTGGCTCCTGTGAAGTGTGAACCCCTCGCCACGGTGGGGCGAGGATGTACACTACCAGGTCCCTCTCCCTCCGCTCAGCACCCGATGGGATCCAGGGCAGCTTGAGCCCCTCTCTCTAGGGGGCTCATCCCCACCATCCACTCTGAACCATACTTTGCAACTGGGGAAGTGAAGTGAAGTGAAAGTCTCTTAGTCATGTCTGACTCTTTGTGACTCCATAGACTATACAGGCCATGGAATTCTCCAGGCCAGAATACTAGAGTGGGTAGCCTTTCTCTTCTCCAGGGGATCTTCCCAACCCAGGAATAGAACCCAGGTCTCCCACACTGCAGGCAGATTCTTTACCAGCTGAGCCACAGGGAAGTCCAAAACTACTGGAATGGGTAGCCTATCCATTCTCCAGTGGATCTTCCTGACCTAGGAATTTAACCAGGGTCTTCTGGGGAGGAAACTTCAACAGGAATAAATACAAGTTGTCTATCATGTGGTTATCTCTTGATTAAGAAGGTTGACAAGTCTTTCTCTTTTCAATTAAAAAGCTACATGCATGAATAATTGTCTCTGGAACTTAACATTTGCTTCACAAACAGTGTGAAGTAAGAAAGCAAGCTATTTATCAGAGAAATAACAAGATAAATTGATGTATGAAATATCCAATACAAATTTCTCTAGTGACTGTAATATCTAAATGATAGGCATAGACTTAAATGCTCAGAAATCCTGTCTTGTTTCATTTTAAATACTTTAGAGAGTTTTCCTTTAAGTATATGATAAACTTTAAGAGTCATCATAGAAAATTGACACCCTGTCACTATAAAAAATGTGGAGTTAAAATATAATCTTTTAGGTAAATGAGACTTCACAGGAAAATGCATGGTGCGTTCCAAAACAGAAGACTTGATACAATTCAAAGTACTGTTCCTCTCCACCTTTGGAACAATAAATTCTCTAGTCCTCTTTGTCATTTTCTGTTGTATGAGGTTGATGAGCGCTTCATAAGTCTGTGTGAGTGGAATAGAGTACATTGCCACTGGATTATCACTGCTGCCTTTGAAAGAAAAGAGATGGAGCATTTTCAGTAGAATTGAACATGCCGCATAATATATTATTTTCATAAATATAAGTCTTATGGACTGTGAGCCTAGTTTGGTTTGACTGGAAAGCATAAAGAGGTTGATATTAGTAAAGACAGGTAAGAATAAATTGTTAGCAAATACAAGGGCAATTTGATGAAATTATAAATGATGACATGAATTACGTATTTTGTCCATGAAAATTTTGTCATTAATTTAATTATTTTTCAAAATTGCTCTAGAAGATTGCATTTGAAAGAGCTGCAAGTATTTACTTATTGCCATTTCTTATCTTTAAAAGTAGGAACATTTTAGTATTTATTGATTACATAAAAACACAGTGTCTCCAGAATCAATTTCCTGCTTCTAAATGCAGCCAGAGAAATAGGCATAAGGGCATTTAACCACTATCTAAACTTAAACTCATAGTTCAGCAGGGAGTATATCTGTGCCTTCTTAACACTTTCTCAACCATTTTCCCCTTAATTTTCCATTAGCCCTAATGAAAATATTTGGTAATAATATTTGGTAATAATAAGTATTTATTAAAAAAAGAATTTATTCAAAACAATTTATACTAGTTAACATAAATCTCATATTGTTGTTTTTTGGTTACTAAGTTGTGTCCAATTCTATGTGACCCCACGGACTACAGCACATCTGTCCTTCATCATTTCCCAGAGTTTGCTCAAATTCATGTTCATTGGGTCAGTGATGCCATCCAACCATCTCATCCTCTGTTGCCCCCTTCTCCTGCCTTCAATCTTTCCCAGCATCAGGGTTTTTTGCAATGAGTTGGCTCTTTGCATCAGGTGGCCAAAGTATTGGAGCTTCAGCTTCAGCATCAGTGGCATAAATTCCATAGCTATCATAAAACCATTTTCAGTGATTATAAACGTAAAAACCGGAGTAAAAATCATACTAATTTATGTGTTTAAAAATTTCTGAGAACTTTTTCTGTACAAACTGCTATGTTAGAATGGTTTTAGTTTTACAGAGATATTGTAGAAATAGCTCAGAGGCTTCCTGAACACCCTTGTGTCAGCACGTTTATGGACGCCTGCATTAGTATGGCACATGGCACGTAACTGTTACGAGTAATGAACCAATGCTGTGCATTATTGTTAATCAGCCCCTACTTCTTTCAGATGTTCTTGGTTTCCCCCTCGTCCTCTACAGTTTCCAGTATTCCATCCCAGATCACACACGAGGTTTAATCACCCTGTCTCCTTATACTCCCCCTGCCTGTGACCATTTCTCAGACTTTCCTTTCTTTAATGACTTGGGCAGTCTTGAGGATTACTGATCATTTGTAGAATGTTATTGCATTGGGATTACTCTGACGTTTGTCTCATGATGGTGGTGGGGTCGTGGGTTTTGGAGAGGATGCCCGGAGATAAATGCCACTTGACCACCTCGCATCAGCGAATCACTCCATCCACACGTCCACATGCTGCTGAGGCTGACTGTGGGTCTGGATGACAGATGTTGGTCAGATCTCCCTGTTGTCAGTTCCTCTTTTTTTTTTTTTTTCCTTTCACAATGTATTTATTTCTGAATACATCAGATCATCACAGTGTACATTTTAAGTATCTTATATTTTTATTTGTTAACTGTACCTCAAGAAAGTCAGACAAAGGTAAATATTACTGGCTTATCTTTTTTTTTTGTCCTGTATTCCACACTGCACTCTGGAGCCCAGTCACTCTCAACAGCACAGGTTGTCCTGAGAGCAGAGAACCCACATGAATCACTCGGAATTGCTCTGCACAGCGGGTGTATCTATTCTCCCCATCTATTCATTTATCATTTACTCAGGCCCTCTAAGCTGACAGAGCAGGGAACACGTGTGTATACGATAACCCAGGTTAGAGCACAGGTGTTTATAAAGGTTCCCATGTGCAACCATCTGTATCTTTGTTGAATCACATATGAGCTCTCAATGATGTTCCTGCCTCTAAGGCATGAACACAGGAACCATCCTAATCTCTTCCCTTGTTTTCCTGTAGATCCCCACTCGCCAGGGACCCACCATTCACCTGCCTGGTTATACAGGAACAGTCACACAGGAGCTGTTAACACATATCTCTGTGGGGACCAACTTCATCACCTAGAGTACAGTTTATTTTGCCTTTAATATTACAAGCTATGCCTATTTTCAAAATGACTAGTGTCAACGCCTTTTCCTCTCCCCTATTTCAATGAGCTTTTTTCAGACATTGCATTATTAGTATGTCTTATAAGGAAAAAAATAAAGCCTTTGTTTAATTTCTTAAAATATGATTCTTAAAAAACCTCATCATTTAAACTATGGATGAGAAAAGCAAAACATAAGAAGCCTGGGTGGATAACAATAAAATTAACTTTGATGTTTATAAAATCACAGTGTGTAAATGTGACCGCCCCCTCTCCCCCCCCAATTCTTGATTGACTTGGAATCCCGTAACCAGTTCAGAGATAAGCTACACAACATGGGAAAGTCCTGGCCTCAGAAAACCTGTTTTTACCATTATTACAGGTATGACCCAAGGAACAGTGCCAGACTGTCATCCCAGGCCATGAGTAGTGGGAGAGGAGTGAACATTCCCAAGTGCCCCCAGAGTGCCGCCTATATGCCCCAGGTCTCAGACCTGGCCTCTGCTCGAAGGGCTGGCCTTCTGCAATTAAATCTAACACTCCAGGGTTAGCTGAAATGACTCTTGTTAATTATGCTGACAACAGCACCACTTCCTGTTGATTAAACCTCATCTTTATAACCAAACCAGGGGGGCAGATGCTTGCTGCTGCCTATGGAAATACTACTTCTCTCAGAATGATTCATTTGTCACGAGGTTGACAAGATGAAGACAAGGCCCTTCCCCACTTGCATACACATGGGGACATGCTCAGGTGGAGACCTGAACAGGTGGTTATATAAGACTGAACGGAAAGCATCGGTGCAAACACATTTGGATTTAAATTATTTAAATAATTTCCAGAATGTTTCAGTCAGTGCATATAAAAAAAGTCTCTGTAACAGTCTGCTTACCCTGACAGTTCAGTTTACTGAATGGAAAAATGTTACTATTTATAGAACTTGCCCAAGGCTAAATAATAAAATATGCAAAATTTATTTGCCATCTTTCTGTGTACCCCAAACTCAAGCCCGGCACACGCTCTCTGTACACACTTTCATATCTTCTTCACACGGTGATGCTTTGATCAATTGGAAATTAACTCCCTCTCCTCCTGGTTAAAACAATAAGAGTAAAAATGACACTTGCATTCACTTAGGTTTGATTTTTAGAGAACCTTTAGATCATTCAGGGGTGGGCATCTTTGGGGCAACTCTGTATATGCATTACTCTCCTTTCTATATTGATTAGGAGTGTGCATGGTTATTTAAAAATGCCACAAACCAGTGTCTTGACCAGGAGGGCAGATGGTTTCTTCTCCTGTGAGGACTGAGCCGAGTAGCTGAGAGGTGGCCTCACAATGTCTGGAGCCCACACTGCCACCCACAGCAACTCACGGCCAGAGGTTTAGATATAGAGCAGAGAATATTTGATCACCATCTGGAGAAGGACATGGCAACCCACTCCCATATTCTCACCTGGAGAAGCCCATGGGCAGAGGAGATTTGGGAGCTGCAGTCCATGGGGTCACAAAGTCAGATACAACGGAGAGACTGAACAACAACAACAGCTATTATTAACCCAGGTGAGTTCTTTCTCCTTCCTTGGCTTAAACTTTTACTGAAGCAAAGTGTTAACTTTCCATGAAATAGAAGACATATGTCACATTCATAGCTGGAAAGACAAAGTATAAACATAGTATTTGACAGGAAATATTTACTTTGTAGTAAAGATCTAGGTTTGAATTCAAGCCACTCACTTGCTGTCTATGAGTGAGTAACCCTCTGATTGTTCAAGTTCTCTAAGCTTCATTCAGTTCAGTTCAGTTCAGTTGCTCAGTCGTGTCCGACTCTTTGCCACTGCATGAACTGCAGCACTCCAAGCCTCCCTGTCCACCACCAACTCCCAGAGTTCACTCAGACTCACATCCATCGAGTCAGTGATGCCATCCAGCTATCTCATCCTCTGTCGTCCCCTTCTCCTAGCTAGCATCAGAGTCTTTTCCAATGAGTCAACTTTTCGCATGAGGTGGCCAAAGTTCTGGAGTTTCAGCTTCAGCATCATTCCCTCCAAAGAAATCCCAGGGCTGATCTCAGAATGGACTGGTTGGATCTCCTTGCAGTCCAAGAGACTCTCAAGAGTCTTCTCCAACACCATAGTTCAAAAGCATCAATTCTTCAGTGCTCAGCTTTCTTCACAGTCCAACTCTCACATCCATACATGACCACTGGAAAAACCATAGCCTTGACTAGATGGACCTTTGTTGGCAAAGTAATGTCTTTGTTTTTTAATATGCTATCTAGGTTGGTCATAACTTTTCCTTCCAAAGAGTAAGCGCCTTTTAATTTCATGGCTGCAATCACCATCTGCAGTAATTTTTGAGCCCCAAAAAATAAAGTCTGACACTGTTTCCACTCTTTCCCCATCTATTTGCCATGAAGTGATGGGACCAGATGCCATGACCTTTGTTTTCTGAATGTTGAGCTGTAAGCCAACTTTTCCACTCTCCTCTTTCACTTTTATCAAGAGGCTTTTGAGTTCCTGTTCACTTTCTGCCATAAGGGTGGTGTCATCTGCATATCTGAGGTTATTGATATTTCTCCCGGCAATCTTATTTGTTCCACTTTAATCTTAGTTTGATGATCTCCATACCTCCAGTGACTGGGGAGTTTAGAGCATGAAAGAGGTGATTAGGGCCCCACCACCCAACACACAGCAGCCACCTAACAGTGCTGATGAGAATGAACTATGTACGCCTTGTGTGCATGCGTGCCGCTGTCTTCAGGTCACTTAGTCGTGTCCGACTCTTTGCGACCCCATGGACTGTGGCCCACCAGGCTCCTTTGTCCTTGGGATTGTCCAGGCAAGAATACTGGAGTGGGTTGCCATGCCTCCTCCAGGGGATCTTATGGACCCATGAATTGAACCCACATCTCTCATACTTCCTGCATTGGTAGGCAGGTTCTTTACCACTAGCACCATTTGGGAAGTCTGACCTATGTCTTACATGATAATGAAAGCAAATAAGAATGTGTCCCACTTCTGCTTAGATTAGGTCCAAATGTCCTAAACAGGAATGTATCAGCATGCACTGAGCAACTTGAAGAGGCCCATGGAATACAGCTCCACATAGTCTTAGCTCTGGTATCCCACTCTCCCCTCAGAAAGCAAAGCCTGGCTCACAAGCCAGTAGGCTGGGCGACTCCATAATGATGGCAGAAGAGGAGCTTGTACCATCTTTCCCTGGAAGAACACCTAGTCTGACAACCACCTGGGAATGAGCACCCCTTTTGGAAATCTGGGAGTCCAGTGGAGAAATTTCCAGCAGCTCGCTGGAGGGAAAAGAATCCAAGTGTGGACACACTGGGGAGGGTCAGAGGCAGAGTTTCCCTTCACCAGATCACCCCCTGCTCCTTCCCCGAGAGAGGTGCTTCCAAGACACCTCAAGGGTCTACAGAAAAAATATAATGAGACTGATGTGGACTTTTCTCCAAGAGAAAAAAAGAAAGAAAAAAGTGATCTGCCAGATGTTGATAGCTGGATTACCAAGTGGATGCTAAGCAATGCAAGTGTTTGGGATTATATATATGTAATTATACGTGTATATGGATAAATATATGCATATACACATATATGTGTATATATATGTAATTATATGTGTATATGGATAAATATATGTATATGTGTGTATAAGGATAAGTCACTGCTGAGTTTGCAGCCCTATTTAGTGTGATGGGGGATCCCTGAAAGATCTGAGTAACGATGATCTATCTTATCTGTGTAAGGGTGTTGAGCATTCTGTGTGAATAGTAAACTCTAGTCAGTAATTGCTGTTGATTATCATATTCATTGAGACTTAGAATTATTGTTAATTCATCCTAACATCTCTTCTACACAAAAACTTATATTTCTAGGAAAATTGTCTGGCTTTATTTTTTTTGATGACCATTCAGTGAATTAAATGAGCACAAATGTAGTCAGAAAAATACATAACAAATTCATGTAGAAAGAGAAATAAAAGTGTCATAGTGGAAGAAGCAGAAGTAAAACAACGAAAGACCAGAGGTTTAAAATCAGACCAAAGATTGAGAGAAGTCAATAGAAAGAAGAGAAAAACTAGAAAAATACTTCAAAATAATATTTTTAATCTTGAATCCTGAAACTTTCTACCTTAAATTTTACTCCCCTGATGCTGAAAGATATTTTTTAAAGTGTTTAGGAGAAGTTGACAGACCACTCTGTGCTTTTTTTCACACATTTAATTTAAAACACATTTGTTAAAAAAAAAAAAATAAAAAAAAAAAAATAAAACACATTTGTTTTCATATTTCATTTAGACATTTGTGTCGTATTTTAGATAGATTCACAAAATCACTCTGAGATTGGGTAACATTGCAGCTATCATGGATGCAAAGATTAGCTCAAAGCAAACTTTCTTGAAAAACATCACATTGAGGACAACAAGGAAAACAGAGATGCAAAAACTGGAGAAAAGCCAGGGTTTCATGTGTGAAAACAGGCAAAACAAGCAAGCTGGGGACCACTGAAACAGCGGCAGTTCACATCATGCAGACCCAGAAAGTAAGATTCACAGAGCAGCATAACACCCAGGCCTGCCCACGTGTCAGCCACGGGCTAGAGTCTAGAGTAGTTAAGTCAGATACCTGGAGCCCCCGGCCAGCAGGGCTGACCCCATGAACCAAGGCAGGGAACTCAGATGAAGGCTGAGCAGGAAACAGCATGAGAGGCATGTCTGTCTGGGGAAACCTTGATGTTCATATACCAGGGAGAGAGCCAGCGATGGTTTCAGTTATGACAGCAGAAGCAAAAGGGAAACATTTCTGCAACAAGAAGGCAGAAATGGTCGTGATTATGACTTGGCAGCGCCATGCTGGGATATGTCTATCAATGGTACCCAAAGCTCCTAAACCCTGAGAGGCAGAAGAGGGTCCACCTGTGTGCAAATTCACATGCAATAATAGGAAATAAACCGTCTGGCAGGGAAAAGTTCTACTGTCACACTTGAGGGTTTGAACTTGAATAAATTAACCAAGGCTTAAAAAAACAGTACTGCATTTGCATAGAAGATGTTAATTTTTCTAATTTATAGACTGAATTCCAAATCTGTGAAACATAACAGGCATTAACTCAACACTGCTGGTATAAACCACCCTTTCCATCCTCCAGTGGCAATGCTGGTAATTTAGAGTGATTTCAGTTTTCCACAGAATCATCCACAGAAACACTGCTGGCATTTCAGCGGTCCCCAACCTGCTTGTTTTGCATGCTATCACACCTAAAACCCTGGCTTATCTCTAGTTGCAACGTGGAGAGATTTCTTAAAAGAAAGAAGTTAGGAAAGTTGAATGTAGTATTGTTGACTTGATGTTTCCCAGGGCCTAAGTGATTGCAAAGCTCATCAGAAATCCTAAAATGTGAACTGGGGTCCTAACCGCCCATCTGGCTTTATTCTATTCTCTCTCTCTCTGTGCCCAACACAGACATGGACCTGGTTCCCTGCTCCTATCTTTCAGGGTTTCCTGAGGACATGTGCAGATAAACAGTCTTGACTTTTGCTTTTATCCTCCATCAGCTAATTAAGGTTGAAAACAAAACAAAACTTATGCTAGTGAATATGGAGCAAACACCAAAGTGTGAGCCTCCCCCAAGCAAAGTGGGAATGGCAGCAGCACCGCTCCCGGGGCAGCACTAAGGTTTCTCTATTTTTTGTCTCTATGAAGTCCAAGGTCTTTTGACACTAGCCCACAGCCCCTAGAGGAGGCTCCCTGCTCACCTTCACACTTGGCATAGTATCTCCACACCCAGCACAGGTAAAGCCTGCCCTGCTGCCTGGTGGGCACCTGACAAGTACTTGAAGGAGACCTCATGTCATGTCAGGATGGCTGGAAAACACTTGTAAATATCAGTGACTTTAAAGGAATGAGCAAGTACTTAAGACAACATAAAACAAGGAAACAAGAACACCTTCTAATTACACACAAAGACCAGCCTCCAGGCACCTGCAGGGACACAGTGGCTCCCACAACCCAGCAATTATTGATAATTGGCTGTCGAGTTCATTGTATGGTTTTCTCTTATTAAGTCTAGTTAGTCATTTTGTAAGTAACATGAGATTAAATTGCTTGATATTTCTTCAAATCATGTTGCTAAGCAGTTATTAAAGAACTGGAAAATATCCTAGGTGCCCAGAGAAGACCACTGGAAACACAGGGAAACATAACCGAGAAACAAAGGCAGGGAACCTGCTTCAGTGTCAGGGCTTGTCAGTTTCCTTTTGGTCACTTTTTGCACAGACAACGACGTTAATGTAATAGAAGATCTCTTCCCCTTGGTAATGGGAGGAGTAGCGATCACTCCCAAAGGCAGGGCACATTCATATTACTCTGGGATACAGTTCTGAGCCAGCTTTAGAACACGATGTGCTGACTGCTCTGAGAAAGCATCACGTCAGAGTGGTAGTCAAGCCTGCCACAGTACGTGCACTTTGTCTCCTCTCGAAGCAGTTTAACTGAGAGCTCTGATTGGCTTCTCCAGCAGGGACCCTGAGTGGACCATCCTCTGGTTCATGCTGGGTGGGACTGGACGGTCTGTGGAGTGAACCACAGAATGAGCAGACACACCTGAAGCCTGGGATCAAGTCAGCCTAATGGCTGGGATCAACCCCAGGAAGATAATCACCAGGTTTTCAATGAATAGATTAAATGTACCTTTGTGAAAATGAAAGCTAAAAATGAGGAGGCAGCTGCTCTAGAATAAAACCCTCCTTATTTTACAAGGCAGGAGCCTAGAGACTGAGGGCAAGCCCCGCAGCTGATTGTTCAATGGACTGGAAACCCTTGGGGGTCAGACTTCTCCTCTACAGCACTCCATGAGGCAAGAGGACGGACAGATGTCCTCAAAGCTCTGGGCAAGATGTACTTCAAACTACCCTCAAATGTTAGTGGAGAACACAAACATTTTAGACCTTTAAAGGCTCACAGATTTCATCTTTGGTGTATTCTTTCTCAAGTAAAGCAAACGAGTATATACAGAAGGCTCCATTTAATCCAAAAATACGAATATAATTTCAAACATGGACAGTAGTTGGCAGCATGAGAAAATAATAAAAATGAGCTCAGCTTCATCCATTCAGTAGGTAACATCTGACCCTAATCATCACCAACTAGACATGCACACTTTTAATTTAGATTAAAATTGGCAACTTAAGAAATAAGAAAAGCAATGAATAAATATGAGAAGGTCAACGTTCTTCCATTCTGAAATCTTTTACTAACCAGCCCTTTGGTTCCTATTTTTCTGTCCCTTCATTGCTTAAATGAAATATTTCGACTAAAATTCTGTGAGGCAGCATGATTTCAGGGACACTCTGCAGGTGTTGAAAGTAAACAAACACAATAAGCAAATGCTCTTAAATTTTCCTTTCCTGTGTTCCGGATCTCAGGTCACCAGTTGGAAGAGCTACACACTACTCAAAAGTGGTGGGCTTTTTTATGTTAAAAGACATTCGACCCTCATACCCCAGTGCATCCCCCACATCCCTGAACTTTCCAGAAACTGAGTGCATCAGAGTTATATTCTGACTGGACACAATGGGGCTCACGTCCCTCTGTGCTGGTTGCACCTTGAATTCTGCTCTTTCTTGCTGGAAAGAAAATGGAAACCTCAGGGCCCTGTAGGGAATTAAGTTCTCAATAGCTCATGAGCTGGGAACGGGGCCCAGCTCCAGAAAGGGTGCAAGTGGCCAGCACCTCGATTGTTGCTTTCAGTTCAGTTCAGTTCAGTTCAGTTCAGTCGCTCAGTCATGTCCGACTCTTTGCGACCCCATGAATTGCAGCACGCCAGGCCTCCCTGTCCATCACCAACTCCCGGAGTGGGAACCTCTAAAAAAGGGGTCCCTAAAAGTCAAGACTGGATACCTCCCACACACAGGCTGGGAAATAACACATGCTGCTTAAGCCACTGAGTTTGTGGCAATCTGTCACACAACATAAGAGACACAGGTTTGATACCTGGATCTGGAAGATCCCCTGGTGGAGGGCATGGCAACCCACTCCATTGTTATTGCCTAGGGAATCCCACAGACAGAGGAGCCTAGCAGGTTACAGTCCATGGGGTCGCAAAGAGTTGGACATGCCTGAGCGACTAAATAACAGCAACAAAGTAATTTTTATGAAACTGCAAGTAAAATATAGTAAAAGAAAGTATTTTTTAAATCTGATCTACTTGGCTATTTGTTTTCTATTTTCATTTATTCATTAAAAATCCAATGCAGTATTAGTTCCTATAGAAATAATTTGCTTTATTTTCTTTAGATTTAGTAATTGTTTAAAATTTTATTTTTATAAAGTAAATCAACTGTTATTTGCAATTCTATATTCATGACTCTGGCTATTCTTTTGGAAATAACTCATTATTCTATCCTTAAGATGTCATTTCATAACCCTTTTGACATAGAAATCCTGGTGCTGACACAGGTTGTCCTTGTAGCAGCTGGCTCACAAATGACTCTCTGATTAATAGGCCACATGACCTATTGCTCAGCACTGATGGCATCTGGATCTGTGTTCCCCACCTTCCAGGGGAGGCCTGGACAATCTTCGCTCACCAGGAGCTCAAGTTACTTCAGGTCTAACTGAGCATGAGCCCTCTGACTTGTGTAAAGCCAAGGCAGGAACATTTCAGTAACAACATTTTGTGTGATGTGTGTGTTTGTTGGCTTTCTGGGTTTGATCTCCATTTTGTTTCCTGGAAATAAAATCCAGGCAGTTTTGCCTGAAGAAGGATTTGACTTAATCCAGAGCCGTCATGCTGATGGATTTGTCAGGAGCTCCGGGCAGATCACTCAGCTTCTCTGGAGCCCGCTTGCTCCAGCTCTGAAAGGGCAGATTAGACCAGAGGACACATCAGTCCTTTTCCAGCTCTGAATCCCCAGAACTCCTGAACGCCCCACCATCTGGCTGTAAGCCTGTCTGGACATGCACACGGGGGGATTTCAGCCTCAGTTTCCCCTTCCATCTGAAGTGAGCTCTGAGGTGAGCATTGTACCTCTTCCATTCCCACATCTCATGTGGGGTAACAAGGTCTGCTCTGCCTACTTCTCGTTACACATGACTGCAATGAATTACATGGTACAATATATTGGAAAATATTTTGTTCAGAAACATTAATATGTTAACAGTCCTTGAGGATAGAAACGTAATACAAAGCAATCCACTGTAAATATGGGAAGAGCAAATATCAGAGATTAAAGTAGCATCTTCAATGGCAAAGTGGGAGTCTTGAGCCTAGTCTAGGGAGAATATACAGACAGAGCATCAGGGCACCAGATAAAAGCGAGATTGGTTTCTCTTCTTTTCCAAGTTTAGCAAATAGTAAAAGTTAATTTGACCTAGTTGATTCATATAACTAACTATCAATATATAAGGCTATATATACATGTAAGTAAAAATTATGCCTTCTCTTCTAGTGATATGTTTATACTTGTTACAGACGGTCATGGAGTCACAAACTAACAAATACTAGATCTTGAAGATACCAGAAAGTCTGGGACTGTGTAAACATAATGAGCTCATCACTACATGAAGACCAACTCAAGCAATGAGAATACAAATGTATCGTTAAACTACAATTGAGTCGATTTTGTTTATAAGCACGGGGCTCATGTGTTGCAGTAAAAAATGCTGTCCTTCCATGATGGGTTTGCACCACTTCTCTAGAGAGGGGCTGCCTGGAACTTACCACACCCAAACTTCACTGATATGAGACCCGCGTGATCTGACCTTCCAGGGTGGCTGAGAAGCCGTCCAGTCTGTGCCAATGAGAGGAAACTCAGTGCAGGTTCTCTAGGTCCTGTGCGCCCCCTGCCTCTCCTGCGGGCTGCATGGAGCAGCGTCCTCCCAGATCCTGGGGTTGTGTGGTCAGAGTGAAGTGTGGCCACAGCTGGGTAACCTGTCAGCTGAGTGTGAATGTCATCTTCCTGTTGCCCCTGTGGGTCTCACCACTTTTACCAGTTTTTACTGACTTCCATGGACAAAAGAAAGACATAAGGACACAGATTTAAATACAATGCATAAAGCCTGTTTTACGTTTAATTTTTATGGAAAGGGAAGTCGCTCAGTCGTGTTGGACTCTTCGTGACCCCATGGACTGCAGCCCACCAGGCTCCTCCATCCATAGGATTTTCCAGGCAAGAGTACTGGAGTGGGGTGCCATCGTCTTCTCTGATTTTTTTTTTTAATGGAAAGTCCTTTTTTATGCAAGGCCCAGAGTTCATTTTCAGTTTTGTAAGAGCAGATTGACAGACTGGGGGAAAGCAGATGTGTTTTTACATCAGTAACAAATAACACAATAATGCTTTTTCTATAATTGATTATTATACTGTTTTTTGTTTTTGTTTTTGTTTTTGTTTTTGTTTTTGCTCCCCTGGTGGCTCAGGCAGTAAAGAATCTGGCTGCAATGTGGGAGACCTGAGTTCGATCCCTGGGTTGGGAAGATCCCCTGGAGAAGAGAAAGGCTACCCACTCCAGTATTCTTGCCTAGAGAATCCCCACGGACAGAGGAGCCTGGTGGGCTAGCGTCCATGGGGTCAGGAGGAGTCGGACATAACTGAGCAACTAAGCACATACTAGGTTTAGGTCTATCTAGCCAAATCAAACAGGATAAGTTTATCCAAACGTCACCATGAGTGAGCATTTGTTTTTTCAAAGTTACTTTTAACTCATTTGTACAGACGTTTTTCACCAATAACAACTGTGTGTTTCTTTGGTTTGTCTCCCAGCTTGGATGGCTTGCTTTGTTTGGGGAACATAGGTGAGGGATTTCAGACAACTTAGAATGTGACATGACGGAAAGCAGATTAAACCAAAGGATGTTCCAGAAGTTTTGGAGTCAAAACACCTCTTTCTAAATATAGATGCAGAGAAAGCCTTTGACAAAATTCAACATCGATTTATGATAAAAACTCTTCAGAAAGCAGGCATAGAAGGACCATACCTCAACATAATAAAAGCCATATATGATAAACCCACAGCAAACATCATCCTCAATGGAGAAAATTTGAAAGCATTCCCCCTAAAGTCAGGAACAAGACAAAGGTGCCCCCTCTCACCACTACTATTCAACATAGTTTTGGAAGTTTTAGCCACAGCAATCAGAGAAGAAAAAGAAATAAAAGGAATCCAGATTGGAAAAGAAGACGCAAAACTCTCACTGTTTGCAGATGACATGATCCTCTACGTAGAAAACCGTAAAGACACCACCAGAAAGTTACTAGAGCTAAGCAATGAATGTAGTAAAATTGCAGCATATAAAATTAACACAGAGAAATCCCTTGCATTCTTATACACTAACAATGAGAAAACAGAAAGAGAAATTAAGGAAACTATTCCATTCACCATTGTGGTGAAAAGAATAATATACTTAGGAATAAATCTACCTAAAGAAACAAAAGACCTATATATAGAAAACTATAAAACACTGATGAAATAAATCAAAGATGACACAAATAGTTGGAGAAATATACCATGTTCATGTATCGGAAGAATCAATATAGTGAAAATGAATACTAACCAAAGCAATCTACAGACTCAATGCAATCTCTATCAGGTTACACAGAACTAGAACAAATAATTTCACAGTTTGTATGGAAATACAAAAAGAAGAATGGAACTGGAGGAATCAACCTACCTGACTTTAGACTATACTACAAAGCTACAGTCATCAAGAGAGTATGGTACTGGCACAAAGACAGAAATATAGATCAATGGAACAAAATAGAAGGCTCAGAGATAAATCCACACAGCTATGGACCCCTTATCTTTGACAAAGGAGGCAATACTATGAAATGGAGAAAAGATAATCTCTTTACCAAGTGGTGCTGGGAAAACTGGTCAACCACCTGTAAAAGAATGAAACTAGAACACTTTCTAACACCATACACAAAAATAAACTCAAAATGGGTTAAAGATCTAAATGTAAGATCAGAAACTATAAAACTCTTAGAGAAAAACATAGGCAAAACACTCTCTGACATAAATCACAGCAGGATCCTTTATGACCCACCTCCCAGAGTAATGGAAATAAAAGCAAAAGTAAACAAATGGGGCCTAATTAAGCTTAAAAGCTTTTGCACAATGAAGGAGACTATAAGTAAGGTGAAAAGACAGCCTTCAGAATGGGAGAAAATAATAGCAAACAAAGCAACTGACAAAGAATTAATCTCAAAAATATGCAAGCAGCTCATGCAGCTCAATACCAGAAAAACAAATGACCCAACCAAAAACTGGGCCAAAGAACTAAACAGAAATTTCTCCAAAGAAGACATACAGATGGCTAACAAACACATGAAAAGATGTGTTTTCATCATTCATTATCAGAGGAATGCAGATCAAAACCACAATGAGATACCATCTCATGCTGGTCAAAATGGCTGCTATCAAAAAGTCTACAAACAATAAATGCTGGAGAGGGTGTGAAGAAAAGGAAACCCTCTTACACTGTTGGTGAGAATGCAAACTAGTGTAGTCACTAAGGAGAACAGTATGGAGATTCCTTTAAAAACTGGAAATAGAACTGCCATATGACCTAGCAATCCCACTGCTGGGCACACACACAGAGGAAACCAGAACTGAAAGAGACATGTGTACCCCAATGTTCATCACAGCACTGTTTAGAATAGCTAAGACACGAAATCAACCTAGATGTCCATCAGCAGATGAATGGATAAGAAAGCTGTGGTACATATACACAATGGAATATTACTCGGCCATTTAAAAGAACACATTTGAATCAGTACTAATGGGGTGGATGAAACTGGAGCCTATTACACAGAGTGAAGTAATTCAGAAAGAAAAACACCAATATAGTATATTAATGCATATATATGGAATTTAGAAAGATGGTAACAATGACCCTATCTATATGTGAGACAGCAAAAGAGACACAGATATAAAGCACAGACTTTTGGACTCTGTGAGTGAGGGAGGGGATGATTTGAGAGAATAGCAAAGAAACATGTATTTTATCATAAGTGAAATAGATCACCAGTCCAAGTTCAATGCATGAAACAGGGTTCTCAAAGCTGGTGCACTGGGACAACCCTGAGGGAGAGGTTGGGGAGGGAGATGGGAGAGGGATTCAGGATGGGGGACACATTGGCACCAATGGCTGATTCTTGTCAGTGTATGGCAAAAACCACTACCATATTGTAAAAGTAATTAGCCTCCAATTAAAATAAATGAATTAATTTAAAAAATAAATATATTTCTAGCTTGTCTACCTTAGCAAAACAGATCTTCCTATTGATTTACATTTTAGCACTATTTTTTCCAATGCATAGAGTAAATTAGTTTCGGTAATCCATGAAACCTAGATAGCATATTCAAAAGCAGAGACATTACTTTGCCAACTAAGGTCCGTCTAGTCAAGGCTATGGTTTTTCCAGTAGTCATGTATGGATGTGAGAGTTGGACTGTGAAGAAGGCTGAGCGCCAAAAAATTGATGCTTTTGAACTGTGGTATTGGAGAAGACTCTTGAGAGTCCCTTGGACTGCAAGGAGATCCAACCAGTCCATTCTGAAGGAGATCAACCCTGGGATTTCTTTGGAAGGAATGATGCTAAAGCTGAAACTCCAGTACTTTGGCCACCTAATGCAAAGAGTTGACTCATTGGAGAAGACTTTGATGCTAGGAGGGATTGGGGGCAGGAGGAGAAGGGGACGATCGAGGATGAGATGGCTGGATGGCATCACTGACTCAATGGATGTGACTCTGAATGAACTCCAGGAGTTGGTGATGGACAGGGAGACAGGTAGGCCTGGCATGCTGTGATTCATGGGGTCGCAAGGAGTCGGACACAACTGAGAGACTGAACTGAACTGAACTGAACTGAATCCATGAAAATGTCTTTACAACATAGTATAGAAATAAGCCAGACAGTTACTACTCACATAAAGCATACTGATGTTTCCTTCTATCGAATGTGTGTGTGTGTGTGATAATGTGAATATTGCATGTTTTCACAGTTGTCTAATACATGTTTACTTTATCTTCCAGTAGGTGGCAGTCTGTGATGTTAAAAGGGTACATGGCATTAATATTATTCTGGAAGCTTTTAAACTCCTTCATGCAGAACTGAAATGAGCAGAAGAAAAAAAGTAAAGCCTTTTATAGCTGCCTATATATTCTGTGTAACAAAAACAAGTTATGTATTTATTGTCATTTTGCATGTAATGACAAAATCACTACTATACAAATAGTGATTATGCTGCTTTATGACCCAGACTATAAGGGTGAAGGGAGGTTGAAAAAACACAATATTTGGGACAGTACATTTAATCTGAGAATATAGAAATGGGCAGTTGTGCAAAACGTATTTTTTGGAAAATGATCAGTTATTTTACTGTTTTCTAGCATCTCTGAAGGAAATGGCAACCCACTCCAGTATTCTTGCCTGGAAAATCCCATGGAGAGAGGAGGCTGGAGGCTGCAGTCCATGGAATCACACAGAGTCGAACATGACTGAAGTGACTAAGCAGCAGCAGCAGCATCTCTGAAAGTGAATGAGAAGCTAACTTTATTTATATGTAGCTTATTATTGATAGCTCAGTTGGTAAAGAATCTGCCTGCAATGCAAGAGACCCCAGTTCAATTCCTGGGTCAGGAAGATCCACTGGAGAAGGAATAGGCTACCCACTCCGGTATTCTCGGGCTTCCCTTGTGGCTCAGCTGGTAAAAAATCCACTTGCAGTGTGGGAGACCTGGGTTTGATCCCTGGGTTGGGAAAATCCCCTGGAGCAGGGAAAGGCTACCCATTCCAGTGTTCTGGCCTGGAGAATTCCATAGACTGTACAACCCATGGGGTTGCAAAGAGTCGGATACGACTGAGTGACTTTCACTTTATTATTATTCTATAAGGACAATTATCTTGCTGTGTACTGAGGGTTATTCAGACTCAATATCAATTACCTTTATGAGGCAAAAATGACAATTGTCACCTCCTAACTGGTAACACAGTGCTTGAGGCTAACTTACTGACGTTAGTTTTCCTGTAAAACAGTAAGTCTCATTTGTGTGAGGACAGAATGCAGTGATTAGGTTGCTCTATCGTCAGGTCTTCTCTCTAGTTGTGCACTTTCTTGCTTATTGCTTGTGTCAATCCTCCCCTAAATTCATTTTCTGCATCTACCAGCTTCCAGTATTCAATGGAGTAGCAAGCAGTAGATACTTTTATAAATGCTTGTTGAGTAAATTAATATAAATGTTGAATAAATAATATGTCAGATTGGCCCAATATTTGGCACAGAAAGGAATACAGCAAATATTCGCTAAGCTTCAAGCCTGGTTAGACAGACAGGGAAGAAAAAGTCCCATTTAGGGAACAGAGAAGAAGTATTAGTGATTGTTCCTCTAATCCTTATTTGTCCCTTGTTTGAACTCCAACACATTAACTGCCTTTTTCAACAATATGGATCTCTTCTCTGTGTGCTAGGAGGCATGCTCAGTTTTATGTTTCTCTAGTTAAAACAAGAGAGAGAGAGAGAGAGAGAGAGAGAGAGAAAGAGACCAATTTCTCCAAGGAAGCTTGGGACTGACCGCCTCTATTTATACCGCCTTGCATCAAGCTGCCAAACTGTTATTCAGCTGGAAACAAAAACAACAACAAACAGTTGAAGTGATAAAAACTCAGACAACTTCAATCTTTTTGCTTTCATTCATGCCTCTCCCACATTTGAATGAGGTAAATCAAATCTCAGTTCAAGAGTAAAATACTATTCTTTTGTGAACAAGTGAAGTAATTTCCACACTAAATTGAGTACTATCTACTCTGTAATCAAACTCGTTAAACAAATCGAACACCTCCTTGAAGCAGGAAGTGTTTTAAGTTTCAGAGAAGCTGCAGAGACAAAAACAGCATCTCTGATTTACAGAGTGTGTTATTTTTAATCTACTTGCAGTCGATGGACCAGCAAGATGGACCAGTGTAAACACTGGTGAAACTCTTGCAGAAGTCCATTTTCCACGGTCTGGAGCCCCAGCGCAACAGGCGGGAGGCATGCCTGTGTTTGTTCCTATTTTGTTGCCTTTTTTGTTTTTCTTTTTTGCCCTCCTTTCTCTCTTCTTTGTTTTTAATTGAGTCCATCAAAGGAATTCTGTATTTCTGTTACCCTGCTTTTCATTTCTAGCATTTACTTCTGATTCTTTATTACAGTTTTCTTCTTCCTTCTTGCATTGTGAAAGTGTTAGTCACTCAGTTGTGTCTGACTCTTTGCAGTCCCATGGACTGTAGCCCGGCAGGTGCTTCTGTCCATGGACTTCTCTAGGCAAGAATACTGGAATGGGTTGGCATTTCCTTCTTCAGATGATTTTCTTGACCCATGGATTGAAACTGCATCTCCTAAGTCTCTTGTATTGGCAGAGGTTCCCTGCCTCAAGGTTACCATTGAGCCACCTGGGAAGCCCGTACTGGGAGGTATCAGTTCAGTTCAGTCGCTCAGTCATGTCCGACTCTTTGCGACCCCAGGAATCACAGCACGCCAGGCCTCCTTGTCCATCACCAACTCTCGGAATTTACTCAAACTCATGTCCATTGGGTCGGTGATGCCATCCAGCCATCACATACTCTGTCATCCCTTTCTCCTCCTGCCCCCAAGCCCTCCCAGCATCAGGGTCTTTTCCAATGAGTCAACTCTTCACATCAGGTGGCCAAAGTATTGGAGTTTTCAGCTTCAGCATCAGTCCTTCCAATGAACACCCAGGACTGATCTCTTTTAGGATGGACTGGTTGGATCTTCTTGCACTCCAAGGGACTCTCAAGAATCTTCTCTAACACCACAGTTCAAAAGCATCAATTCTTCGGCACTCAGCTTTCTTCACAGTCCAACTCTCACATCCATACATGACTACTGGAAAAACCATAGCTTTGACTAGATAGACCTTTGTTGGCAAAGTAATGTCTCTGCTTTTCAATATGCTATTTAGGTTGGTCATAACTTTCCTTCCAAGGAGTAAGTGTCTTTTAATTTCATGGCTGCAATCACCATCTGCAGTGATTTTGGAGCCCCCCCAAAATAAAGTCTGACACTGTTTCCACTCTTTCCCCATCTATTTGCCATGAAGTGATGGGACCAGATGCCATGATCTTAGTTTTCTGAATGTTGATATAGATATATGTAATATATGATATAACATGTAATATCAAAATATAGATATATTAAAACAAATATACACATGCATTTATAAGCTCTTAAAAATTGATGGAAATTTTTTCATTAGCTAAATGAATCCCCATAATGTGATAATTTTATAATACTGTACATCTAAAATGTGTTTCTTAAGACACAACTTTCTGATCCACCATTTTGCTTAAATGATATCTCAGTAAAGTGAATATTGATGATAGGGATTTAATTTAATGTTGGAAAACATATTCATCATTTGATTTATGATTTTAACACTTTGGTTTTAAAACTACAGAAATTTTAATACTTCCGTATTTTAAAAGTTTAGTTGTATATATGACCCTAAAAGTAAAATTCAGCTCCTGAATCAGATAGATAGATGACCATTATGAATGAATTTTTATCGTAGCCAGACACTTGAATCCAGATATACTATACATCCATATATCTTGGTCCCTGATGCAATTCTAAACTTTCTTTCAGATATTTTTAATTTAAATTCCCAACCCCTCCTCTGCCCCCGCCCGTGGCTTCCACCTTTGATTTAACCACTTGCCTTTAAAAAACAATAGAATAAAATAACAAGCAGGAAATTTCTTTAAAAGATTTCTCCTTTCATTATTTCTGATTCTATTTTCATATTGGTTTTCCACATAATCTTTCTGCAACATAAGCCTCTGGCTATTCTCTTAAACCTAGAGAAACACAGGCCAAGTAACCGTGTAATGTATCTCTTTTCTTGGAATCTTGTTAAACAATTGTTTACAAATAATCCCTATTTATGTAAGACACATTTTATTGTTATGAAAGAAAATCATACAGGAAATGGTTTTCACTATTAATAAATTGATACGTAAGCTTATAAAATTCTTTGACACACTCTGCCTGCTATGATGCGGGGAGGATCAGGTCTGTGTCCACTTGTGTCAGCTCCTGTATCTCACACCCTTTCTTGACTCAGTTGTGGCCCCATCAGCTGCCACTGCATCAATGCCTCAGTCATGTTTCACTCCCCTAAAGATGCTTTCTCCTATATCACTTTATACCAGCAACAAGAAGAAAGCTGAACTGAAGAAATCAGCATGTCTTCTCAGATCCACCAGAACCCAAGGGGTTGTAGAACACACTACTGCCCCAGATGAGCCAGGTGGGTGCAGAGTCTCCACTGACTGGAGTGGAAACAGCTCATGGAGGAGCAGAGACCTGTGTGGGAGCTGGGAGAAGGTAGGACAACCTGAACAAGAACTGACAAGTCTCTGGAGGGGCAGCAAGGACAAGTCGGAGAGGTGAAAACTCTGGGCGTGGGATCCACAATTTTCTGAATTTGTTTCCAGGAAATCTACCTGTTTCTCACAGCGAAAGCTGGAGGAAAATCCCCTTATGATTCTGGCAGGAGACAGGGAAGGTAGCTATTTTGAAATACACCAGAGCATCCTGCTCTTTTCTGATTTAGTTTTTATTTTCTATCAGAGTAGAGTTGATCCACAGTGTTGTGTTCGTTCATTTCAGGTGCACAGCAAAGGGATTCAGTTACACATATAAGCATGGGAGCATTCTGTTCTCAAGAAGCTCTAGATTCAAGGAAAAGTAATTTACCAGAACCTAACCTAATGTTTTCCAAAGCCTAAGGAACCTGTGTGAAGGGAAATAGCTGACTCCAGCCCACATGGAGAAGTAGAACTTCCAGTTCCAGCTCCCTCTGACTCTCCAGGTAGGAGAAGGGAAGAACTCAGGTCCAGGGACCTCCCACCATCTTTCCCCACTTGAAGGAGGGAGGGGCTGCAGAGAAGTACAGTTGAAGGCCACGTCCTGGGAATCTGGGCTCACTAATGCTGAGACCACAGGATGGTAGAACCCTCTCCTCCCCTCAGATCTCACCACCACATTACTGAAGGTTAATTTACTACAGTCTCTTACACTCCTGTACATCATGAGTGGATTTCAACAAAAAAAATAGCAAGACATTATCAACAGCAAAACCAACAGTTTTAAGAGATACAGAATGCATTAGAAATAAACATGGCAGGGATGTTGGAATTATCAGACCAGAAATTTAAAACAATTATAATTACTATGTTAAAGTCTCTGATGGGTAAAAGTAGACAAAAAGGAAAAATATATGGGTAATGTAAGAAGAGAGAAAAAATTCTAAGAAGGAATAAAGTAGAAATGCTGTAGAGCAAAAGCACTGTAACAGAAATAAACAGTGCTTTTGATAAGATCATTCTAGATTGAATACAACAAAGGGAAGAATCTCTGAGCTTGAGGATATGTTAATAGAAACTTTCAAAGCAGAAAAGCAGAAAAAAAAAGACTGAAATATTGATCGAATATACAAGAACTATGGGATGACTAACTACAAAAAGTACAATGAATGGATGAGAAGAGAACAGAAAGAAGAAAAATGGTCTGAGAAAATGATGACTAAGAGCTGCCCAAAGTAATATCAGACACCAAACCAAAGATCCAGGAAGCTCAGTGAACACCAAGATGGATAAATAAAAAACCAAACACCTCATATGTCATAGCAAAACTATGGAGAATCAAAGATAAAGATAAGTCTTGAACCAAACCAGAGGGAGGAAAAAGCCCTATCTATCTGGAAGCAAAGCCAAGAATTGCATCTACTTTCCTCTCCAAAAAAAAAAAAAAGGAAGCAAGAAGAAAATAGAATTAAATATTTAACGTGTTGACAAAAGCAAGTAAACAAAAACACCAAGATTTCTTTATCTATACAATTATTCTTCAAAAGTGATATGTGAATAAAGACTTCCTCAGGCAAACAAAAATCCAGGAACTTTGTTTCAGGTATTCTTGTCTCATAGAAATACTGAGAAAGTTCTTGAGAGAGAAGGAAAATGATATAGGTCAGAAACTCAGACACACAGAATGAAGATTAGAAAAGATATAAGTTAAGACAAAGCAAAATATTTTTCTTATTCCTAATTGATCTAAAAGACAGTTAAAAATAATGGCAAAGTGTATTTGGTGACTATAGCTCATGTATATTTGAAATGAATGACAGAAATAATACAAGAAGTGGATGCATAAATTAGGAATAATTTATAAGTTACTTGCACTAACAGAGAAGTGGAATAGTTATTTGAAGTACATTTGAATTAGTTGAAAATGTATATTGTGAGCTCTCTACAACAATAAATAAAATTTAAAACAAGTATAATTAATGTTCTAAGAATGAAAAGTTGTAATCACGTAAATGTTTAACACCAGAAAAGATAGAGAAAGAGTTGGGGGAAAAAGGAACAAAGAACAACAAGAATGAATTGCTGTTATTGTTCAGTCACTAAGTCATGTTCGACTCTTCCCAACCACATGGGCTGCAGCACGCCAGTTTCCCCTGTCCTTCATTATCTCCTAGAGTTTGTTCATATTCATGTCCATTGAGTCGGTGATATTATGTAGCCATCTCATCCTCTGTCGCACCCTTCTCTTGCCTCCAAACTTTCCCAGCATCAGGGTCTTTTCCAATGAGTCAGCTCTTCACACAGGTGGCCAAAGTTGATGCTTCAGCTTTAGCATCAGTCCTTCCAATGAATATTCAGCACTTATTTCCTTTAGGATGGATGGTTTGATCTCCTTGCAGTCCAAGGGACCCTCAAAAGTCTCTAGCACCACAATTTGAAAGCATCGATTCTTTTGCACTCAGCGTTTTTATTGTCCTACTTCACATGACTGCTGGAACAACCATTGCTTTGACTAGATGGACCTTTGTTGGCAAAGTGATGTCTCTGCTTTTTAATATGCTGTCTAGGTCTGTCACAGCTTTCCTTCCAAGGAAACATGTGTTTTTTTTTCTTTTTAATTTTGGGGATGCAGTCACTGCCTGCAGTAATTCTGGAGCCCAAGAAAATAAAATCTGTCACTGTTTCCACTTTTTCCCCTACTATTTGCCATGAAGTAGTGGGACTGGATGCCATGATCTTAGTATTTTTAATGCTAAGTTTCAAGTCAGCTTTTTCATTTTCCTCTTTCACTCTTATCAAGAGGCTTTTTTGTTTCTCTTCACTTTCTGCCATTAGAGTGGTGTGTGTGATATGTGTGAAAGTCGCTCAGTCACATCCGACTCTGAATTCTCCCAGCCAGAATACTGGAATGGGTAGCCTTTCCCTTCTCCAGGGGATCTTCCCAATCCAGGGATCAAAGCCAGGTCTCCTACATTGCAAGCAGATTCTTTACCAGCGGAGCCACCAGGGAAGCCCAAGAATACTGGAGCCCAGGAATTGAACCGGGGTCTCCTGCATTGCAGGCAAATTCTTGACCAACTGAGCTATCAGGGAAGCCCAGTGATAATATCTGCATATCTGAGGTTGTTGATATTTCTCCCTGCAATCTTGATTCAAGCTTGTGCTTCATCCAGTCCAGCATTTCACAAGATGTATTCTGTGTATAAATTAAATAAGCAGAGTGACAATATACAGCCTCATACTCCTTTTCAATTTTGAACCCCTCCGTTGTTCCATGTCCAGTTCTAACTGTTGTTTCTTGACCTGTGCATAGGTTTCTCAGGAGACAGGTAACATGGTGGTCTGGTACTCCTGTCTCTTTAAGAATTTTCCATAGTTTGCTGTGATACACACAAAGGCTTTAGTGTAGTCAATGAAGCAGAAGTAGATGTTTCTTTGAAACTCCTTTGCTTTTTCCATGATTCAGTGAATGCTGGCAATTTGATCTCTGGTTACTCTGCCTCTTCGAAACTCAGTTTGTACACCTGGAAGTTCTTTGTTCATGAACTGCTGAAGCCTATCCTAGCTTGAAGGATTTTGAGCATAACCTTGCTAGAACATGAACATAATAATTACACCACTATACATTATGCTTTTGTGTTATAAATATGACTGATATACCTTAGAGATACAAGTCACTGAAGTAACTATAGTACAAATAAAAAGTGGCCTTTCAGATTCATCATGACTTAGGCTGTTGGCCAAGATAAAGAATAAAGATAGGATTTAATCTCCATAAATCAAGAAAAACTGAATATATAAAAAAAATGGTATTCAAAATATGGACATTAGGCAATCAAGTCAGTGTTCCATAGAAATGAGGAATATTGAGGTAAGCCCTACAAATGCCCCTGCTGACTGCCTGGACAGAATTCCCAGGAAGAGCATGCATATACATACGAGGAAATTATTCAATGTACTCCACCGTCACACAGGCCTAGCGGAGTGCTTTCCCAGTATTCCAGTGTATCTCTCCCCTCCTTCCCTGATAGCCATTAGTTCCACATCTGTAACTCTATTTATGTTTTGTAGATTTTTTTCATGGCTTTTACTGTTTATCTTGAAAAATGCTATTTATTTAGGACAAAACAGTAAATGAAATGGGTTTTCCCATAATCAAAATCAGCATGTAATCAAGCCTTTCTGCTAAGGGCATTTATCAATTAAGAAACCTTTCACTGAAACACTTAAAATCATGGCAGCTAAATAGTACTGATATCTGCCACGTTTACACATCCTGGTGAAAGTGGAGGGAAGTCTTCCTCCAGTGCCTCTCCATCATATTCTGGCTAAATCAGCTTCACCGGAGGCTTTCTCTAAAACATAGCTGTTGGAATCCATATTGATAAACATAAAAAACTAAATATGTCATTTCAGTTTAGAGAACGGTTCTGTAAATTGAGAGCATCATTTCTGCCCTCTTAATGTAGCTTAGACTTCAGTATGTATTGCAATAAATGTGCAGTTGCTACACTATTGTGCCTCAACAGTTAGAAGCAATGATGCATAACCAAACTGTATTATGGAGGCTGAATCTGTGTGGATCTGAAACTAAATGTATTTCTAAATGTTTTTCTTATTTTTATTAGTCTATGATTAGGTATTTATACAGTGATATTCAGATAATCCCTAAAGTTTTTGTTTAATATTTAACCCCACTAACCAAGAGGCAGCCACCTAAAATACATAAACACACATGCTTGCACATGTGCAAAAGTACAGGGCTGATATTTTTTAAATTTAAAAAGCACTAATAGAAAAAGGTCAGTAGAATAATGCAAATGCAAAGTGGAAAGGAATAAAGAAAGAAAGCAATATTAGTGGAACCAGAGAACAAATTAAGGATAGGAAATAAATAATAATAAATGTTGCATAAAGACATCATTTTTCTATTTTATGATGAAGAAAGGGAATAAATGCCTTTCAAAAATACAGAAAGATCATGAATGCAAGATAGAATTCATAACTGAATGATGGACTAGAATACAGAAAGGTAAAACATATTCTGAATAAAGCTGAGGTCCACCAGGTAAGTGAAGAAGCTGCAGGAGAAATCAGGGGAAAAAAAAACAAGAAAGATAAGCGATTTCCACTGGAAATTGTTTAGGTGGGAAATACACGAAAGATGGCATATAGGTGCAGTCCTATAAATGGTATAAACACAGTTGTATAATGACTTTAACCATCATGAAATCAATACAGATGAAATAAGACACTGACTTAGAAACTAATGCAATGTCAAACATAAATTAAATGCACCAAAATTAAATAACTAAATACAACAAATAAGAATTTAAATTATTTTTATTTTCCCTATGTCTTACTATATTCTACATATGCATTTCCACAAAAATATTTGCTCCAGAAATTGCTTCTTTAATAATGAAAGAGTGGATAAATATATAGGCAAAATTCAATGAAAAAAATGATATATTTATTTAACATTAAATTATGTGTAGGAAATTATGTATGAAAAAATATAACAAAGTTATCAATGTCATGATTTTCTACTTAATTACATAATATGCTGATTGTCCATTTTTAAAATTTCTGGTTACCCAATTGAAGAGGTTCAGTCACTCAGTAATATCCAACTCCTTGAGACCCCATGGACTGTAGCATCCTAGGCCTCCCTGTCCTTCACTATCTACCAGAGTTTGCTCAAACTCATGTCCACTGAGTCAATGATGCCACCCAACCATTTCATCCTCTGTCACCCACTTCTCCTCCTGCCCTCAACCTTTCCCAACATCATGGTTTTTTCCAATGAGTCACCTCTATGCATCAGGTGACCAAAGTATTGGAGCTTCAGCTTCAGCATCAGTCCTTCCAAAGAATATTCAGGGTTGATTAACTTTAGAATTGACTGGTTGGATCTCCTTGCAGTCAAAAGGACTCTCAAGATTCTTCTCCAGCACCACAGTTCAAAAGCATCAATTCTTCAGTGCTCAGTCTTTATGGTCCAGCACTCACATACACACATGACTACCAGAGAAACCACAGCTTTGACTAGACGGACCTTTGTTAGCAAAGTGACTTCTCTGCTTTTTAATATGCTGTCTAGGTTTGCCACAGCTTTTCTTCCAAGAAGCAAGCCTCTTTCAATTTCATGGCTGCAGTCACCATCCACAGTGATTTTGGAGCCCAGGAAAATAAAACCTCTCACTCTTTCCATTTTTTCACCATCTATTTACCATGAAGTGATAGGACCATATGTCATGATCTTAATATTTTGAATGTTGAGTTTAAAGCCAGCTTTTTCACTCTCCTCTTTCACCTTCATCAAAAGACTCTAGTTCCTCTTCACTTTCTGCCATTAGGGTGGTGTCATCTGCGTTTCTGAGGTTGTTGATATTTCTCCTGGCAATCTTGATTCCAGCTTGAGCTGCATCCAGCCTGGCATTTCACATAATGAACTCTGCATATAAGTTAAGTAAGCAGGGTGATAATATGCAGCCTTGATGTACTCCTTTCCCAATTTTGAACTGGTCTGTTTTTCCACTTCTGGTTTTAAATGTTGCTTCTTCACCTGCATACAGGTTTCTCAGGAGGCAAATAAGATGGTCTAGTTGTTTAGAAAGGTTTATATATATACCTCATAAAATAAACTTTATATGTAAAAATATATTTTTGCTGTTTTTTTGTTTTGTTTCAAAATAGCCCAGAAAAGCGTGTCAGGACCTGAAAAAAGTTAAAAGTGAATCATATTTTGTGATACATAAGCACAGTGATAGAGATGTGGTTATTTATAATACTATTTTCTTTATTTTTGTATATGCTTAAAATTTTCCATAATCACAGTATTTTTAACCCAAAACCTTCATTAGCAAGAACAGAGCCCTTCTGCAGCCACATCCTCTTCCGTTATGAGACAGCTGAAAGGCCATTTTCTGGTTACAGCCCTGATTTTCAGTTTTCTTTTGGTACTTACCTTATTTTTTTAATTATGTTTTACCCTGAAAATTGTTATATTTTAGCTGAATATTTAAAAAATTTTGTACAAAATATTTTTCAGATTATTTAGTTTGCCTTATGTTTCCAAATGAAAAAGAATTCATGTAGAATAGGGAACCTGTTTGCATTATTTTAAGATTATAACTGAACATTCATCTTTTTGACAATAGGATGAGGGGTATCGAAAAGAAAATGTGGGTGGGAACTGAAAAGAGTATGTTGGTTTGAGCTTTTACAATATCACCTAAATCATAGGTTATATCCTCAATTTATAACTTTGGATTTATTAATCACACTTTCACATTTTTAATATAAAAATAACTGCTATTCTTTAAGATTCTTTAAATTCTACGTTTAGAACTGATTTTGGAATGCATTTCTGCAGCTCTCTGTATCAGTGTAAAGTCTTCATCCTTTAAAACTGAAATTTTATGATGCTCCAAGAGACCTGCAAACTGATTTAGTAAAACTGGAGAAGAAACTGGGTGACAGTTTGAAATCAAACAGGTACTTGGGACAGTGCAGTAAGCATCACTGCAGTCAGCAAACTCCTTTCAACCTGAAGGATCAGGTTCACTTAGGTACATCATGGAGATTAGCACACAGGCCAGTGAATATGCACATATGCAGACTGAGGCTCACTTAATATCTATTAAACACAATGAGCAATTGTGTAAGTGTTTTCGCATATGTAGACACTGACTTTTAACTCTCAGCATGACAGAGTTACAACAAATTCATGTTTTCCATTAATTGTCTCAATTCAACATGTCTTCCTTCCTGACTAAAGTGGTCTATGGGCAGTGAATTCATATGTACAGGGTATTAAAATGTAAAACATTTTACTATCATACAAGGTACTAAAATATTTTTCTTCTAGGGACTTATGGCTTTTTGGAAGAGAAGTGATGAGAGCTAAGTAAGGTTCACACTTGGCCGACATCTCCACTTCCTCTTTGGGTGCTTACGTCAGTCAGCTTTGAAACAGCTGCACAGTTAGGCCAACAACTAAGACGCAGTGTACTTGGTTCAGCCTTAAATATTACCTTTCACTTTTGTAGTTTTTTAAATCTTTTCACCAAAGACAAATGAAAGAAGGTAGGTCACATAACAAACTTAAAATGTTAACACAGTGCGATAAGATTCACCAACAAATGTATGAGTTTGCCTAGCAGTTGTTTTGCATCAGATAGTGTGGGAAAAAACAAAACTACTAGACTTTCTTTCCTTGGAATCATTGTACTTTCTTTTTCCTCCAAAGGAGAACGTGGCATAGCCTATTTAATATTTAGCAGTTTAAAGACAGAGTGAATGCACTGTTAGCTTTTTATCATGGAATGCTATCATTTTTGGCTTGGGGAATGAAGGACATGTATCAGAAGAAATTCAAATCACTATGCCCTTTCAAATATAGACAATAGCAAAAAGCGTGTGTTTCCTTCATCTCTTGAACTTTAAGCTTGATTAAACTCAGTAAAGGGCCATTAACACCATCAGACAGCTTTAGAAAACTATTTTTATTAGCTCTTTCCAGATGACTATAAATGCCAAGCATTCATGAAGTTACATTTGCCTCCTTTTGTGAAAGCTGTTCAAAGTCATCTTTGATGTGTAGATCAAAAGTATTGCTTCCTAGTTAAAATAGAAAAAACTGGTTCATGAATAGAAGTCTCTTTCGGAAAACAAATTACTATTTCTGCAATTCTGTAGCTCTGGAAAACATTTTCTAAGAAAACGAGGGCAGGAAATTAGCAAGAACAAAAAAAAAATCTAAATAGCATTTATAACCTTAAAAACCAGCTGTTGAAATACATCAATATCTATGGACAGTTATGATAGACACTCATATTTTACCTGGTATTTAATATGGATAAATGAATAGGTATACCACATGAGATGTTAAAGAAAAATGAAGTTAACAGCAATATACTCTACCTAGATTAAGATATAGAACTTGGAATATTGCAATCTAAAAGAATACAGAAGAAAGTTGGAGGTGATGCCAGTATAGGTTTTTATCTTCTTAAATTATTGCCCCTTCCAAAGAAAAACAACCCTAGAGTGACTGACAAAGAGACACAGTCTCAGATACACAGGTATATACTTTCTATATAAAAACTAAGATCATGGCACCTGGTCCTATCACTTTATGGAAAACAGAAGGGGAAAAATGGAAACAGTGACAAACTTTATCTTCTTGGGCTCCAAAATCACTGTGGATGGTGACTGCAGCCTTGAAATTGAAAGATGCTTGCTCCTTGGAAGAAAAACTATGACAAACCTAAACAGTGTACTAAAAAGCAGAGACATTGCTTTTCTGACAAAGGTCCATGTAGTTAAAGCTATGGTTTTTCCAGTAGTTAAGTATGGATGTGACAGTTGGACCATAAAGAAGGCTGAGCACCAAAGAATCGATGCTTTCAAATTGTGGTGCTAGAGAAGACTCTTGAGAGTCGCTTGGACTGCAAGGAAACCAAGCTTGAATATTCTGTGGAAGGACTGATGCTGAAGATGAAGCTCCAATACTTTGGCCACCTGATGCAAAGAGCCAACTCATTGGAAAAGACTCTGATGCTGGGAAAGATTGAAGGCAGGAGTTGAAGGGGATGACAGAGGATGAGATGGTTGTATGGCATCACCGACTCTATGGACATGAGTTTGAGCAAGTTTTTCTGGGAGTCGGTAAAGGACAGGGAAGCCTGGCATGCTTCAGTCCATGGGGTCGCAAAGAGTTGGCCATGACTGAGTGACTGAACTATAAAAACAAATGAATATAAATTGGTAAGATATTAATGCAAACAAATATTCTATTTGAGAACAAGAAGGAAAAAACAGGCTTTGAAACACCGGCTGATGTTGAAGTAAAAGGGAAAATTCTGTATGTAAACAAACAGAACCACATGTTCTTTTTGTTTGTTTGTTGTTTGTAGGCTTCTACTGTCTAGAACACAGGCTCTCAACACAGAGGCACTAACACCAGCAATTTCTAGGGACTAGTAGGAAATTTTAGGGAAGTACTTAATCCCCTCTGAGAACAAGGAGATTAATATTCAAATAACATTTAGGCTTTATATTTGCAAACAAAGAATCTGGAAAACCTTTTAATATTTCTCTGTGTTCTATAACCTTTAAAATCTCCACTTTTGGTGTTAAAAGCATCAATGCATGAACTGACCCTGGAAGAGACAACTTAATTTTAATGATAATTAAAATAGCATCAGCCATGATTTGGAATTATTTGATTTATTTCACAAAAGAATTCTGAGCATTCATATTCAAAGTATATGCTATTTCACTTTTAAACAAATGCATTAGGACAACCTTGATTTTAAAACTTTCTAAGAGAGAAAGCTTTCCTGCAGCTCATATATATTAGCACTGTTGCTGTGAGATGGAGGAAACCTCAGATAAGACTAGAGTCGAGAAGAGAACTCTCATCCCTACCACTCATCAGTTTCCCCAGATAGGAAGAGACTTACCCTGACCTCCAACAAGAGGAAGGTTGCTACTTTGCTACTCATCTACCCCAGCTATAGGAAGGAAGACCCTCTTCTTGCCCAGCAACAAGCCCAGCCGGCCAATGAGAAGGCACACCCTGAAATCTTACTCTCCGCCAATAAACTTTCATCTACAAGAGCCCCTCAGAAAGCCCCCTCCCCTCTATAAAAACAAGCTCCCTGCTTTGCTCTCTGGAGCCATAGATAGTATTTCCCAAATGGCAATCCTGATGGCTATTCCAAACTCACTTTTCTGGTGAGATAACTGACTCTTTTATTAGTGAAGTTGACAAAAAGACAACAAAGACAAAAAGACAAAAAATCTTCCCTGGAGTTTTCAGAGCTCACGCAAGAAGCCATAGTCTTCGGAAACATGAAAATGTATACAACAGACACAAAGGAAACATTTGCATCACTTCCCTTAAAACATTTCATTCTTCGCATGATAGGAGGATTAAATCTGTGGTCATTTGTTGAGCTTATTTCTCTGCTCCAAAAGAGTAACACAACTTCTTTCATCTCCCCAAGATGGACAAATGGTCACAGCACACACTAGCCCTTTAAGTTACACCCCCCAAAACCCAGGATGACTAGTGAAGTTACCTTCTAAGGCATTTACATCTCAAATAGAAGTGGTACTTAGGATTTTGGAAACATCTCTAAATTGCAAACATCCACATGCAAGGTGCTTTATGCCTCCCTGAGTAACTTGATGACATTCCAAAGAGCTGGAGTTAGGACTTAGCATCAGCATGCTTTCCAGAGACTCTTGCGAGAGGGGAGGGACAATTGCCTCATCCCCTGTATAAGCAGAGAAGAGTCTTTTTTTCATTGGCCCTCACCTTTGAAGTTTCAGGCTACTGATGTAGGAAAAATTCCCTTGGCCTCTCTTGACTTGGAATAAGAGTTAAAGCATGGGGGGCGGGGTGGGGGGTGGGTAGTGGACAGAGGGAAGAACTGGTTATTTACTCTGAAGCAGTAAGAAATCTATGCCTGCTCCAGGACAGCACTCAGGACTACAGGGACACAGAAGAAAACTAACAGGTTGCCACCCGCATCCCCTCAGCACATCCTCTCAAATGACTTTCAAAGTCTACTTCACAGCTTTCTTTACTTTCTTTACGTCAGCCACATAAACCCATACTGAGGGAAGCTTTTACATACTTGTACACCTGAGAATCAATGACTATACAATCCCCCCAAAACTACTGCTGAATGTGATTGCATGCAAAGTGAAACAGAAAACTAAAGGGTAAATAAGACAGTGCACATTGTTAAATCTGGCAAGCTGTGTCTATTGGCTCCATGTTTCCTTTTTCATTGCATTACTGCATTTAGAGCTAGTCCAAAATCATACAACCTGTAAATTATTGGGTTTCGTGCCTATGTGTCTTTGTTTATGCTGACTCCTTTCCCTGAATCACCCTCCTACTTCATCGTCCAACTTTTATAATACATCTGGATTCAGATAACTTTATTATTTGCATTTGTATATAAATATGCTGCATAGCAACTCAATGCATGAAAAATATAATCTCCATTCAAGGGGCTTCCCTGATGGTTCAGCGGGTAAAGAATCTACTTGCAATGCAGGAGACATAGGAGATGAAGGTTTGATCCTTGTGGAGGAGGGCATGGCAACCCACTCCGGTATTCTTGCCTGGAGAATTCTATGGACAGAGGAGCCTGGCAGGCTACACAGTCCATGGGGTCACAAAGAGTTGGACACAGCTGAAGCGACTGAAAACACATACACACACACACACACACACACACACACACACACACACACACAAATAAAGAAACTGAAGCTTAGAAAGACTACTTGCAACTGTTACCTGGTGAAGTTGCAAGCCCTCTAGGATCAATCTGATTCTGGAGATAATACTTTACTGTCTCACTGGGCAAAGCCTAATTATTCTTTAAGTATCAGCTCAAGCTTCCTGCCCACTTAGAAAGCCTTTCCTCATCTCCTAATTCAACAAGGTATACCCCTTAGGCCCCCTGTACATCCCCATCCTTACACTACTCATCACACCCTCTAGTCAATTGTGTGTAGATACACATATCTTTATATGCGTCAAGCAGTGCTGTAAGGAGACTGAGCTGATCCCTTCTTTCTTATGATTTAATAAATACATGAAACTGCCTTGAAATAATTATTAAGGTGCCAGATTGCTCTGAAGGACAACAGACAGGAAATAGTGAACAGAAGGAGCTACCTGACAAGGAGCATAAGGAACTAAAAGGCATGTGCTATTTAACTTCTGATTTCTAGTTAGAAGCAGGATCTGATTCTCTGAGGAAATAAGTTTCTAGATGAGGCCTGAATAAAAGAAGTCAGGCGTTAGGGAAGAAACAAAGGAAGATGTCCTGTGAGGAAGGGTTAGTGGTCGATGTGAATGATACTTGAGGCAGAAAGAACACACTGTGGGAAAACTTGGCCAAGAAAAGGAGCTGGACAGTGGCCAGTGTGTCAGGAGCATCCCTCATAAGGGAGTGGGATGCCTGAGTGGCTGGGAAGCTGGGTGGTTCCTCAGCAGTGGAGCTGAGGAACAGGATGGGGACATAGTCTGTGTCCCTTTTCAGCTCCACTCCACCACAACAAAGGTGGCACACCATTTACACTTGTGTCCTCGTTGTGAAGTAGGGTCCTCACATAACAGACAGGGGACTACTTCCTGGCTAAACAGCTGTTGTTAGAAGATCCAGGTACATCAACCAGCCCTTCCGCCCACAACCCTGTCCTCTAGTTACAATACCATTCCCATGCTCAGTAACTAGCTGTTCAAGAGTTCCCATTCAAAAATTCTCTGTAGGTAGTTTCACAAAATATATGTGTCCATGAATCAGCAGATCACAGCACGTACTCGGCATAACCATGTGCTCTGGGCTGCACTGAGCACTCTGCTCTCAGGGCTCCAGAGTCAAGCTGATAAACAACAGACCTGGAGATGGATCTGTGGGGTGTGTGGGGCACATGTTTAGGGCTACTTCTTGTGCAAACTGCTTAATAAGCGTGACTGCTCATTTCCTCAAATGTAATGTAAAGTCCCTGGAACAAAGTTTGATTACTTTAATTGCAGCCTGTAACCCGCCCTTCCCATCCCAAGAGCTTCCTCCTCTAATTGGGATGCAGAACACGGCACTGCGCTTGGGAGAGTGTGTGGTCTGGTGCAGAACAAATTAAATCTTATGTAATTTCAAATCTTAAAATCTTCTTAACCAATTTAACAATTTTTCTGAGTCTAGGGCCATGCTAATGAGATACACACAAGCTCGAATGCCATTATTGAATCTTAATGCCCATGATGCAATTTCTCTATCAAGAGTTTCTTTATTAACAATCAGGAACTGACATCTCTGGAATGGATTTTGACTCAACAGGGAACATTTGTCTAATGATACCAACATCTTGGTACTTTACTTTCTATGTAGAGCATATGGGGATTCTTGCAGTTTCTAAATTTTCTTTAAATTGCCATTTGAATAGCCAAGCAAACACAGTGGCAGGTAAAGAGCATCTGTAGCAAAGAGAAAAATCTACCTTCTGACAAGTTATCTGTCTGCACCAGTACTCATCGGCAGTGGTGGTGTCTCTCCTTTTAATCCACCACAGAAAAGAAGAACCCATGCAGGTGACTCAGGTCAATCGATACATCTGCGCTGGCAGCTGGGAAACCACTTCTCAGTTAAAACTGCAAATCCTGTTAACATCAAACTGTTTGGTTTAGATCACAATTCTTATTTCAAAAAAGCATTCATATATTTTATTAAAGAGAAAAGAACTTCTTAAGGTAAACTGTAGAAACTATACACACGTATAGTAAATGTACAACTGCTTTAAATGTACATGGAGGCTCTGGGAATAAGCAGGGATATAGGAATCTCAGGCTTCCCTGGTGGCTCCAATGGAAAAGAAACTGATAGCAATGCAGGAGACCGAGGTTCAATCCCTGGGTCAGAAAGTAACCCTAGAGAAGGAAATGGCAATCCACTCCAGTATTCTTGCCTGGATAATTCTATGGACAGAGGAGCCTGGCAGGCTACAGTCCATGAGCCCCCAAAGAGTTGGACGAGTATCATTTATTTACTTCCACTTTTTTTCATAGGAAAATCAGGGTGCTTGAAAGGAATATTGACAACAAAAATTGTTCCCTCTGCTCAACCAGCTGTTAGTACTGACATTAATGTACTTCTTTCTATGCACATTTTGCTGGACGATAACTATTGGAAAATGTGAACTCTTATGTAGCATTTAAATTGAGGCTTTAAAAATGCACTCCCTTCTTAGGTCTGATTTCATTGCCTTCATTTTTTGGCTACATTTTCAAGGTGTCTTGGAGGTAGATGCTATCTTCAGTACTTTTCTTTCTCTGACTCTAATACACGCAACAAACGTGACAGGAACACATAATTTGAACAAAAACCACCATAACTGTCTGGTGCTCTGGTCGTCAGGGCCTGGCTCCTGAGGGGAGGGTGTGAAGAGCTGCTGGGGGAGTGAACTGAATGGTCACTGTCAGCTCTGGAGCCTCTCGGCAAGACAGTGGCCACTGAAGCACTGGCTGCATATCAGCCCCATGGGACTCCTCCTGGTTTACCAGCTGCGAGTTAGCAGGTAGAGGAGAAATAGATGGCTGAGATGCCTGATTTTGTGTCATGTTGGCCATGGTGACTTCTGCTTTATTGACTACACCAAAGCCGTTGTGTGGATCACAACAAACTGTGGAAAATTCTGAAAGAGATGGGAATTCCAGACTACCTTACCTGCCTCCTGAGAAACCTGTATACAGGTCAAGAAGCAGCAGTCAGAACTGGACATGGAACAACAGACTGGTTCCAAATCAGGAAAGAAGTCTGTCAGGGCTATATATTGTCACCCTGCTTATTTAACTTATATGCAGAATACGTCATGCTAAATGCTGGGCTGGATGAAGCATAAGCTGAAATCAAGATTGTTAGGAGAAATATCAGTAACCTCAGATACTCAGATGACACCTACTCATGGCAGAAAGTGAAGAGGAACTAAAGAGCTTCCTGATAAAAGTGAAAGAGGAGAGTGAAAAAGTTGGCTTAAAACTCAACATTCAAAAAACTAAGATCATGACATCCGGTCCCATCACTTCATGGCAAAAAGATGGGGAAACAATGGAAACAGTGACAGACTTTATTTTCTTAGGCTCCAAAATCACTGCAGATGATAAGTGCAGCCATGAAATTAAAAGCTTACTCCTTGGAAGAAAAGCTATAACCAACCTAGACAGCATATTAAGAAGCAGGGACATTACTTTGCCAACAAAGGTCCACCTAGTCAAAGCTATGGTTTTCCCAGTAGTCATGTAAGGATGTGAGAGTTGGACTATAAAGAAAGCTGAACACCGAAGAATTGATGCTTTTGAACTGTGGTGTTGGAGAAGACTCTTGAGAGTCCCTTGGACTGCAAGGAGATCCAACCAGTCCATTCTAAAGGAGATCAGTCCTGGGTGTTCTTTTTTTTTTAATTTTTATTTTTACTTTATTTTACTTTACAATACTGTATTGGTTTTGCCATACATTGACATGAATCCACCATGGGTGTACATGCATTCCCAAACATGAACCCCCCTCCCACCTCCCTCCCCATGACATCTCTCTGGGTCATCACCGTGCACCAGCCCCAAGCATGCTGTGTCCTGCATCGGACATAGACTGGCGATTTGATTCTTACATGATAGTATACATGTTTCAATGCCATTCTCCCAAATCATCCCACCCTCTCCCTCTGAGTCCAAAAGTCCACTCTACACATCTGTGTCTTTCTTGCTGTCTTGCATACAGGGTCGTCATTGCCATCTTTCTAAATTCCATATATATGTGTTAGTATACTGTATTGGTGTTTTTCTTTCTGGCTTACTTCACTCTGTATAATCGGCTCCAGTTTCATCCATCTCATCAGAACTGATTCAAATGCATTCTTTTTAATGGCTGAGTAATACTCCATTGTGTATATGTACCACAGCTTTCTTATCCATTCATCTGCTGATGGACATCTAGGTTGTTTCCATGTCCTGGCTATTATAAACAGTGCTGCGATGAACATTGGGGTACATGTGTCTCTTTCAATTCTGGTTTCCTTGGTGTGTATGCCCAGCAGTGGGATTGCTGGGTCATAAGGCAGTTCTATTTGCAATTTTTTAAGGAATCTCCACACTGTTCTCCATAGTGGCTGTACTGGGTGTTCTTTGGAAGGACTGATGCTAAAGCTGAAACTCCAGTACTTTGGCCACCTTATGCGAAGAGTTGACTCATTGGAAAAGCCTCTGATGCTGGGAGGGATTGGGAGCAGGAGGAGAAGGGGACGACAGAGGATGAGATGGCTGGATGGCATCACTGACTCAATGGACATGAGTTAGAGTAAGCTCCCGGTGTTGGTGATGGACAGGGAGGCCTGGCATGCTGCAGTCCATGGGGTTGCAGAGAGTCAGACATAACTGAGCGACTGAACTGAACTTAACTGAACTGACTGTGATGCTCAGATACGTGTTCAAATGTTACTCTTGACATCTCTGTGAAGGTGCTCTTTCTGTCTCACAGGAGAGCCTAACCTTGCTTCTATTTAACCCTAACTTGGGGTCCTGCAGGCATGCAGGCATGCTCACTTGGGTTATTCTTTTATTCTCCTAACTGGTGCCTCCCTTCAAATCCTTACAGCCTGTTCTACACTAGGAATGATCGTTTTAAACAGCCCTCCCTCATGATACTCCTTGTTTGGAACCCATATCAGCTCCCCATCACACAAACAGTAAAATCCCACATCTTCAGTGCAGCCTGGGAGGGTCATGCAAAATCTGACCCCACATTGTCTCCAATGCCAGGTCCCACTGGACCCTCTTTCACTCAGAACCCTGCTGATCATCACAGGCAGGCTTCAAAGCACACATATACTTTCCTTCTGCTTAGAGAAGCCCTCCCCAGCCTGAATACTGACATGGTTTGCTCCTCTCCTGACCCAGGCCTCTGCTTGAATCACGCTCCTCAGAGAGGACTTCCCCAGAGCACACTCCTGCTTCCTTCTGGTTTATTCTTCTTCACAGAGCTTCTTATTACCTGGTCATTTATTATATATGTATCTGTCTCTCCGCCTCAACTTCCTGTCTAGTACATGGGACATCTGAGGAAAAGCCTTAGCCCTTTGGATCTCTCTGAAAACTTCAGATTCTAGAGTACTGGATTGTGGTGCTAAGTCACTTCAGTCATGTTCACCTCTTTGCAACCCCATGAACTGTATGTAGCCTTCCAGGCTTCTCAGTCCATGGGATTCTCCAGGCAAGAATACTGGAATGGGTGGCAATGCCCTCCTTCAGGGGATCTTCCTGACCCAGGGATCAAACCCACATCTCTTAAGTCTCCTGCATTGGCTAGCAAGTTCTTCATCAGTAGGACCACTGGATTGCACTATAAATGCTCAATTTTTATTACTTGAATGAAATGTACTCACTCAGAAATGAACAGATGAATGAATGAAGACTGATATTGTTAATACTGTAGCTGACTAGACACTGTTCTCAAGGAGAATAGGTAAGAATAGACAATATATAAACAAAAAAGGCAATAAAGTGACATTTGTGCAACACTAATGTCAATATTTAGAGACACGGGATGTTAGAAAATGAAAGCATTCTTTGTATTAATATCTTTCGAAACTGCAGCCCTGTAGTTTTGGGACTCTTGTCAAAGGCCGCACAGTGGGCCAATAATTTTTCCACGTGCCCAGTAACCAAAACAATGATGTTCCCCTGCAGTGGTGCTGTACTAGATAAAAAACAGCATGAGGATTTTTACTCAACTCATTTGAGTAAAAAGAAGCAAAAAAAATCCTCTTCTGAGGACCTTGTCATTATTCCAAAGGGCATTCTGGAATCTGAGACAGGGCACTTACTAAAGGTCATGATTTTTTTAAAAAGTAGAAATGCTGTAATAACTCACAAAGCACATTAGATGTTTCATTGGAATTATTCCAGATGTGGAAAATAAGCAGATTTGGAAGAAGCTAGGGGCAGGAGAGGTTTGGGGTGTCAGCCTCCTATGAGGCAGAGATGAGACATCTGCAGGGAACTTAGTCACACCACCTGCTCACACACAGTTCAATGGGATTAATTCCAAATTTCTCCAAGTACATCCTGAGACATGCAGACTCCCCACATGTCCACACCATGAATCTCTCGAAAGGGAAGAAGACAGGTGTCCAAAAGAAAGGTGAGTGCTCAACCAAGTCTGCTGTTTTCCTGGTACCACTCTTGACTCTAACCACCTGTAAATACTGGTTTGTCATTTCAGTTAATATTCCCTCAACAACTGCTCAGTATGCCAAAACTCAGGGCACCTAGAATGAAGTGAAAAGGAGAAAAAACAACTCTCCTATCTGGTAGAGTTTACTTTCTAGTTAGGTGTTTAAGTCCAAATTTATTTCTTAAATTGAAGAAAGTAAGGAAAACCACTAGGCCATTCAGGTAAGACCTAAATCAAATCCCTTAGGATTATATGGTGGAGGTGACAAATAGATTCAAGATATGCGATCTGCTAGAATGCCTGAAGAACTATGGATGGAAGTTCATAACATTGTACAGGAAGTGGTGATCAAAACCATACCCAAGAGAAAGAAATGTAAAAAGGCAAAATAGTTGTTTGAGGAGGCCTAACAAATAGCTGAGAAAAGAAGAGAGGCAAAAGGCAAAGAAGAAAAGGAAAGATAGACCCATCTGAATGCAGAGTTCCAAAGAATAGCAAGGAGAGATAAGAAAGCCTTTCTAATGCAAAGAAATAGAGGAAAACAATAGACTGGGAAAGACTAGAGATCTCTTCAAGAAAATTAGACATATCAAGGGAACATTTCATGCAAAAATGGGCACAATAAATGACAGAAATGGTATGGATCTAGCAGAAGCAAAAGATATTAAGAAGAGGTGGCAAGAATACACAGAAGAACTATACAAAAAGATCTCAATGACCCAGATAACAATGATGGTGTGATCACTCACCTAGGGCCAGACATCTTGGAATTCAAAATCCAGTGGCCTTAGGAAGCATCAGTACAAACAAACCTAGTGGAGGTGATGGAATTCCAGCTGACCTATTTCAAATTCTAAAAGATGATACTGTGAAAGTACAGCACTCAATATGCCAGCAAATTTGGAAAACTCAGAAGTAGCCACAGGACTGGAAAATGTCAGTTTTCATTCCAATCCCAAAGAAGGACAACATCAAAGAATTTTCAAACTACCACACAATTGCACTCATTTCACATGCTAGTAAAGTAATGCTCAAAATTCTCCAAGCTATGCTTCAACAGTACACGAACTGAGAACTTCCAGATGTTCAAGATAAAATTAGAAATGGCAGAGGAATGAGACATCAAATTGCCAACATTTGCTGGAACATTGAAAAAGCAAGAGAATTCCAGAAAAACATTTAATTCTGCTTCATTGACTATACTAAAGCCCTTGACTGTGTGGATCACAACAAACTATGGACAATTCTTCAAGAGATGGGAATACCAGACCACCTTACCTGATTCCTGAGAAACCTGTATGCAGGCCAAGAAGGAACAGCTAGAACCGGGCATGGAACAAAAAACTGGTACAATATTGGCAAAGGAGTATGTCAAGGCTGTATATTGTCACCCCACTCATTTAGCTTATATGCAGAATATATCATGAGAAATGCTGTGCTGGATGAAAAAACACAAGCTGGATTCAAAATTGCAGGGAGAAATATCAATAACCTCAGATATGCAAATGATACCACCCTTATGGCAGAAAGTGAAGAGGAACTAAAGAGCCTATTGATGAAAGTGAGAGTGAAAAAGGCTGGCTTAAAACTCAACATTCAAAAAACTAAGATCATGGCATCCAGTCCCATCACTTCACAGCAAATAGATTGGGAAACAATGGAAACAGTGACAGACTTTTTTCGGGGAGGCTTTTAAGTCTCTGCAGATGGTGACTACAGCCATGAAATTAAAAGATGCTTGCTCCTTGGAAGAAAAGCTATGACTAACCTAGACAGTGTATTAAAAAGCAGAGACATTACTTTGCAAACAAAAGTCTGTTTAGTCAAAGCTATGGTTTTTCCAGTAGTCATGTATGGATGTGAGAGATGGACCATAAAGAAAGCTAAGCACCGAAGAACCGATACTTTGGAACTGTGGTTTTGCAGAAGACTCTTGAGAGTCCCTTGGACTACAAAGAGATGAAACCAGTAAATCCTAAAGGAAATCAGTCCTGAATATTCATTGGAAGGACTGATGCTAAAGCTGAAGCCCCAGTACTTTGGTTACCTGATGTGAAGAGCCAACTCATTAGAATTGAAGGCAGGAGGAGAAAGGGACATTAGAGTATGAGATGGTTGGATGGCATCACCAACTTGATGGACATGAGTTTGAGCAAGCTCCTGGGATTGGTGATGGACACAGATGCTTAGGATGCTGTAGTCCATGGGATCACAAAGAGTCAGAAACAACCGAGTGACTGAACTGAACTGAACTGAAACATTGAGTTTTACCATTTTGCTCTTCTAAAATAGCCTTGCAAAGCAAAATATCAAACAGCACCAGAATCAATCTTCTTGGTCAAATTGTTCACATTTGGAATTATATGTCATATCTTCCTAGTAAATAGATTAAACCTTAGGACACATCCTTGATCTATCAACAGGAAAAGGGTAAAATCCTGTCCTTAATTTAAAAAGAAGAGACACTAAAAATTTATGTTTTTAACAACATATAATTTGAAATGCTTGGGTGGTAATTAAAAGTTAAATTACTAAGAATAAGACTAAAATGTTAAGTTCATTAACTTCTGAAATAACTAAAGTAGCCTTATGTTTCAATGTCATTTAATTGTGTAACTAGAAATCACTCTGTTAATCTTGAATTTAATTCTCCAGTTGACTTTAAGCAACACATTTTATAACTCTGCACACAAAATGTATCACTTGAAATCTTCAATGTTTTTGAGCTTCTGAGTCCCCAGAGAGTTCAGTTGTCATGAAATGAGCTGTTTAATTCACTGCACATCTAATATGTGCAAGTGCAGAGGTTTTGGTTTGTCAGTTTGAAAAGATAATCAAGGACTGGTATAAAGAAGTAAAGTTTTTCAGTATCATGAATATGACCTTAGCTCTGGTGAAACAGTGTGAATCACTGATCCTCTAATTAAACCAGTTAACTAACAAATTGATGGCATGCCATTTAGAAATGTGGGACGCATTTTTGTTACTCAAGTAGGTTATTTTCCTCTTTAGAAAAACCGATTCAAAATATGGGAGGGTGGTTTGTATTTAGAAAATATGACAAATCCAGTGTTGCTTAGTCGCTAAGTTGGGACCGACTCTTTGCACCCCCATGGACTTCAGCACGTCATGCTGGAGCCTGTTTAATATTAATGTATCAATGTGAATTCACTACTGTTAGTAAGTGCTCCATGCTAATATACCAGGTTAATATGGGAATACTGTGTGCAGGGGAGTATGGAACTTTGCGCTATAAGTTTTTCTGTTTAAGTCCAACTCGGTATTGTTCATGGGGTTCTCACAGTATGAAAAGGCAAAAAGACAGGATGACAGAATACTGAAAGAGGAACTCCCCAGCTCAGTAGGGGCCCAATATGCTACTGGAGATCAGTGGAGAAATAACTCCAGAAAGAATGAAGAGACAGAGCCAAAGCAAAAACAACACCCAGTTGTGGATGTGACTGGTGATGGAAGTAAAGCCCGATGTTGTCAGAGCAATATTGCATAGGAACTTGGAATGTTAAGTCCAAAAATCATGGCAAATTGGAAGTAGTCAAACAGGAGATGGCAAGAGTGAACATCGACCTTTTAGGAATCAGCGAACTAAAATGTACTGGAATGGGTGAATTTAACTCAAATGACCATTATATCTACTACTGTGGGCAAGAATCCCTTAGAAGAAATGGATTAGCCATAACAGTCAACAAAAGAGTCCAAAATGAAGAACTTGGGTACAATCTCAAAAATGACAGAATGATCTCTGTTTGTTTCCAGGGAAACCATTCAAAACCACAGTAATCCAACTCTATGCCCTGAAAAGTAATGCTGAAGAAATTGAAGTTGAATGGTTCTATGAAGACCTACAAGAACTAACACCCCAAAAAAGATGTCCTTTTCATTACAGGGGACTGAAATGGCAAAGTAGAAAGTCAAGAAATACCTGGAGTAACAGGAAAATTTGGCCTTGGAGTACAGAATGAAGCAAGGCAAAGGCTAATAGTTTTGCCAAGAGAATGCACTGGTCATAGCAAATACCCTCTTCCAACAACACAAGAGAAAACTACACATGGGCATCACTGATGGTCAATACCAAAATCAGATTGATTATATTCTTTGCACCCAAAGATGGAGAAGCTCTATACAGTCAGCAAAACAAGACTGGGAGCTGACTGTGGCTCAGATCATGAACTCCTTATTGCCAAATTCAGACTTAAACTGAAGAAAGTAGGGAAAATCACTAAACCCATTCAGGTATGCCCTAAATCAAATCCCTTATGATTATACAGTGGAAGTGACAAATAGATTCAAGGGATTAGATCTGATAGACAGAGTGTTTGAAGAACTGTGGATGGAGGTTCATTACACTGAACAGGAGGCAGTGATCAAGATCATCCCCAAGAAAGAGAAATGCAAAAAGGCAAAATGCTTGTTGGAGGAGGCCTTACAAATAGCTGTGAAAAGAAGAGAAGTGAAAGGCAAAAGGAGAAAATGAAAGATATACCCATTTGAATGCAAAGTTCCAAAGAATAGCAAGGAGAGATAAGAAAGCCTTCTTCAGTTATTAATTCAAAGATATAGAGGAAAACAACAGAATGGGAAAGACTAGAGATCTCTTAAGAGAGACTTTATTTTCTTGGGCTCCAAAATCACTGCAGATGGTGACTGCAGCCATGAAATTAAAAGAAGCTTGCTCCTTGGAAGAAAAGCTATAACCAACCTAGATAGCATATTAAAAAGCAGAGATGTTACTTTGCCAACAAAGGTCCATCTAATCAAAGCTATGGTTTTTCCTGTAGTTATGTATGGATCTCAGAGTTTCTCTGTAAAGAAAGTTGAGTGCCAAAGAATTGATGCTTTTGAACTGTGGTGTTGGAGAAGACTCTTGAGAGTCCCTTGGACTGTAAGGAGATCCAACCAGTCCATCCTAAAGGAGATTAGTCCCTGGTGTTCATTGGAAGGACTGATGCTGAAGCTGAAACTCCAATACTTTGGCCACCTGATACGAAGAACTGACTTATTTGAAAAGACCCTGATGCTGGGAATGATTGAAGGTGGGAGGAGAAGGGGACAGCAGAGGATGAGATGGTTGGACGGCATCACCGACTCAATGGACATGAGTTTGAGTAATCTCCGGGAGTTGGTGATGGACAGGGAGGCCTGGCGTACTCCAGTCCATTGGGTCACAAAGAGTCAGATATGACTGAGTGACTGAACTTAACTGAACTGAACACTGTACTAAAATTTCAAACTTATTAAACACACAAAAGATACACAATCAGACCTTGATGCTGTGAAAGATTGAAGGAGGATGAGACGGTTGGATGGCATCACCAACTCAATGGACATGAGTTTGAGCAAACTCCAGGAGATGGTGAAGGACAGGGAAGCCTGGCATACACGGCTGAGCAACTGAACAACAGATTATCACACTTTCATCAAGAAAACAAACTTCCACAATTAGGAAGAGCTTGGGAAATACCGTAATTCTGTGTCCTTCTTGAAAGAAAAAAAATTTCTTGGCAATTGAAAGCATTCAATTGATAACTGAGTTATCAAAATAAACATATCAAAAATTAAAAACTATGCTAAAAAGGTAATAAAAGCTGGTGAGCACTGAATCCATATCAAAGAAGAACTAGCATCAAAGACCTTGAAACTCATGTTTACAGAAAAAAATGTTAATTAACCCTATAGAAATGTAATGTTTAAAACTTAGAAACTATCTCCCTTATGCTATGCTTTCCAAGTAAATACAAGCAAACATATAACAATCATGTGGAATAAGATGGTAAAACATTGAGTTTATCCTAGTTGACAAGTTTGGTTTACTTATTCATTTAGATATGCAGTGAATAAGTAGACAAATATTCCGGTAAAATTCATCAAGTTGGTTTTCAAAAATATTAATTAGAAATTTTACAATACTTTTCTCATATGTACTTTCTTTTAATACCAAGAAGCAGCAATAACGTACTGAAATCTGAGCATCTTTAAAGAAGTATCCTAATACCATCTGACTTCATTGATTTCTTTTGAGGTATTTACTTGGCTTTTTCCTCACTCTTACTAATTTTATTAAGTACTCATGTTTCATAAGTTATTTAGGTGAAGAACCTTGATTTCCTGCATGGTTCTTACATACTCAGTAAGTTTCAATAAACATGGATTGATTTGTTGCCTGAAACTTAGCTCTGAGAAACAATTTGAAAGTAGTCAACGCTCTCATGCTCCACTCATTAGTTCAGTTCAGTTCAGTCGCTCAGTCGTGTCCGACTCTTTGCAACCCCATGAATCGCAGACGCCAGGCCTCCCTGTCCATCACCAACTCCTGGAGTTCACTCAGACTTACATCCATTGAGTCAATGATGCCATCCAGCCATCTCATCCACTGTCGTCCCTTTCTCCTCCTGCCTCCAATCCCTCCCAGCATCAGAGTCTTTTCCAATGAGTCAACTCTTCGCATGAGGTGGCCAAAGTACTGGAGTTTCAACTTTAGCATCATTCCTTCCAAAGAAATACCAAGGCTGATCTCCTTCAGAATGGACTGGTTGGATCTCTCCACTCATACCCCTACTGAATTATGATGGGGACTAAGCTAGTTTTTATAACTATAACTTTGTAACAGTGACAAGGGTGATCCCTGAGAGGACTTCAAAACTGTTATACATGTTCCTGAAATTCCTACAGCAAAACACAGCAGTCTAATGACCCTCAGCCACTCCCCCAGAGATTAAATATTAAAAATATAATCAAGACAAGACCATAAATATTTACCTTATCTGACAGACTGTGGCTTGCTGTTTGTTTTCCCAGATGTGTAACTATTTTGATTCAATTTTTGTTGTTGTTGTTCAGTCACCAAGTCATGCCCAATTCTTCCCAACCCCATGGACTGCAATATGCCAGGCTTCCCCGTCCTTCACCATCTCCCAGGGTTTGCCCAAGTTCATGTCCATATTTGATTAAGTTAGTTCTACATTTTTCCCTATTCATTTTTTCTTCATTATTTTTTCTCACTGGTTCCCTTCAGGTTTGAGATTATTGATAGGGTCTATTAATGTTTTCCCAGAAGATTTATATAATGGAAATTATTTGACAAATAAGCAACTCATAACCGCTCTAGAATTTCCCTTTGAATCTATGTGCAAATTTTTGTATATCTGAAAGAGTCCTTGTTTATTGTTCACAATAAGTTTAATCAACAGGAGTTCTGAACAGATTTCCATTCCAACTAGACAGACTCATTATAATACTTCTAGTCAGGCAGAAAGTACATTTCAAGATCAAAGGTCAAACACAAGGGAAGAGAAAGCAAAAAGCAATAAAAGAAATCTTTGCAATTTCAGAAGTGAAGAGCTGGAAATGAGTAGTTTTCAGTTAAAGCAACTCCTTGTCTTTGGGAAATATTATATTCAGTTATTACACAGTCATATTTTCTTCTAAATTCTAGAGAAAGAATAATTCATAAAGTTAACTTTCATTAGCTACATAGATGCCAAGTAGGTGTCTTTCAGGGTGATCAATAAGATTAAGACAGGATAATTAGTAAAGCTGATAAAATTTTAAATAAATAATAAAATATAAATAAAATTAATTAATGAAAATTTTATTAATCTAGATGATATTCTTGCCTAAAGAATCCTGTGGACAGAGGAGCCTGGTGGGCTGCTGTCCATAGGGTCACAGAGTCGGGCACGACTGAAGCAACTTAGCATGCATACATGCATTGGAGAAGGAAATGGCAACCCACTCCAGTATTCTTGCCTGCGGAATCCCAGGGATGGAGGAGCCTGATGGGCTGCTGTCTATGGGGTCACACAGAGTCAGACACGACTGAAGCAACTTAGCAGCAGCAGCAGCAGATCATATTTAGGTGCCTTCCACAACAATCAATACAGGATAGTTTCACAGACATAGTTAGTATCTTCTTGGAAAATAATTATATAATTCTGAAATGGGACTTGTGAAAAGTTTGTAGGATAGTCCCTCCTCCTAACAAAATAAATACATAAATAAATGACCTTTTATATGAACATAGGACCATATTATCTAATTGCTTAACAGTGTTTTTAATTCTACTTAGTAGCATCTATCAGATTCATTTTCAATTTCATTCAAAATAGACTTAAGTCATGTGGATCTGCCTTAATTTAGATAAAGAGTCATTCATCTTCTGATTTATCTTGAAAAATGTATATGACTTCTCTCATATATTTGAAAAAGTTCCTATAATCCAATGTAACTACAACTTGAGGAGTTAAGAGAATGTTAAACCCTTACTGGATATATAACCTATTTTCACCTTTTCTCCTATGGAGCAAGCATCTTTTAATTTCATGGCTACAGTCACCATCTGAAGTGATTTTGGAGCCCAAAAAAATAAAGTCTGTCATTATTTCCATTGTTTCCCCATTTGCCATGAAGTGATGTGACCGGATGCCATGATCTTCATTTATGACAAATGTAGACAGCTTATTAAAAAGCAGAGACATTACTTTGCCAACAAAGGTCCGTATAGTCAAACTATGGCTTTTCCAGTAGTCACGTATGGATTTGAGAGTTGGACCATAAAGAAGACTGAGCACTGAAGAACTGATGCTTTTGAATTGTGGTGCTGGAGAAGAATCTTGAGAGTCCCTTGGACTGCAAGAGTAAACCAGTCACAATTCCACTGCTGGGCATACACACCGAGGAAACCAGAATTGAAACAGACACGTGTACCCCAATGTTCATTGCAGCACTGTTTACAATAACCAGGACATGGAAGCAACCTAGATGTCCATCAGCAGACTAATGGATAAGAAAGCTGTGGTACATATACACAATTGAATATTACTCAGCCATTAAAAAGAATACATTTGAATTAGTTCTAATGAGGTGAATGAAACTGGAGCCTATTATACAGAGCAAAGTCAGAAAGAAAAACACCAATACAGTATAGCACATATATATGGAATTTAGAAAGATGGTAACGATAATCCTATATGTGAGACAGCAAAAGAGACACAGATGTATAGAACAGTCTTTTGGACTCTGTGGGAGAAGGCAAGGGTGGGATGATTTGAGAGAATAGCATTGAAACATGTATATTATCATCTGTGAAACAGATCACCAGTCCAGGTTCGATGCATGAGACAGGATGCTCAGGGCTGGTGCACTGGGATGACCCAGAGGGATGGGATGGGGAGGGCGGTCGGAGGGGGTTTCAGGATGGGGAACACACGTACACCCGTGGCTGATTCATGTCAATGTATGGCAAAAAACACTACAATATTATAAAGTAATTAGCCTCCAATTTAAATAAATTAAAAAAGAAAAATTAAACCAGTCAATTCTGAAGGAAATCAACCTTAAATATTCATTGGAAGGACTGATGCTGAAGCTGAAGTTCCAATACTTTGGCTGCTTAATGCAAAGAGTCGACACATTGGAAAAGACCCTCATGCTAGCAAAGATTGAAGGCAGGAAAAGGGGACAACAGAGGATGAGGTGGTTGGATGGCGTCATTGACTCAATGGACATGAGTTGGGGCAAGCTCCAGGAGACAGTGAAGGACAGGGAAGCCTGGCGTGCTGCAGTGCATGGGGTTGCAAAGAGTCGGACATAACTAAGTGACTGAACAACAACATTTCACCTTAGATGTTCTATAAAAATTGTATTTCTGTGAAAGACATTTTCTAGTTTATCATAATTTGTACATCACATATATATGAACCAAAGCTTTATTACTTTTATTCTCTCTCACTCACATTTCACCTCTAATTAATGGAGCAATGCTGAAAAACACATCCATAAACTAACCTCCTCCTCCCCTACCTTCCCTGCTCACCCTTTATCAGGCATCATCACACTGTTCACCATGACGATTGTACAAGCCTTTTACCTGTTCTTCAAAATTGGACTTCACCACCATGGAGCCAGTTCCTCTGCCCAAAAGGAAGTTGTGGAAACGTTTTGGTCTGACTGGGACAACCCGGGGCTCACACTCAGTCATGGCTCCGCTCGCACCCGTCTCAGCAGCATCCTTGTAGCAGACGCCAAATCCCTGGGTGACTCCGAGCCTTGCAGGATGCCCTCCCAGGCCTCTGCAAGTCATCTCTGACTGCCCGCCTCCTCATTTTTCATCTTGTTCCCTCCGTACAGCCATCTGCTTCCTTGCGTGGCTCAGACACTCCAACAATGAATTTACTCAAGGGCCCTGCTGTGGCTGTTCTCAGAACAGAAAACACTCTTCATCTGCATTGTTAGCCCTCATACTTTCTACATGCTTCTGTTTAAATGTGGGCTCCAGGAGACCTACACTGACCTTTGTGTTTGAAGTTGTAACCTGCATCTGTCTGCATTCAACATTTCTCACCCTCCCAATTCTCATGATGCTGATCAACTTTCAATCTTCTCCTGAGCTGGCAATATGAGCTTACGTTCCTATACATCCTTTTGTATTACAGTTATAATTTGTTTTCTGTCTTTGCTGAGTATGAATTATTTTTCTGTTTTAGTCATTGATGTCCCTCAGCACTTTGTGTGTCTGGCACACAGTGGATACCATATAGATAGTTGTGATGAAGCAATGATCAGGTAGGTATTCTTTGCAGAAATTCTATCAGAACTTTTGTTCTTCAGAATCCATCTGAGCCATCTCGGGTTAAGTATTTGCATGAGGCTCTTTCTGTAAAACTATGTAATTATATTCTGAAGGCTGCTTTTATTTTCCTCAAAGCCCTTATCACATAACATGACTCCCTAAGAATTATTCCTTAAAAATATGCTAAACTATTCTAAACTTCAGCACACTAATCATCCTCCATGTTGATGCAAGTTCTATCTCACTCCAAGAAAAGTTTGACATGCTTCATTAGTTTTCGTTACGGAAAATTTGAATAAACATTATCATTTAAAAAATGCATAGAATTAAAGGTTGCATAGTCTAAGTGGCACACAGTATATATATAATCACTTTAGTGGTCAAGCTCAAGGCTCTGGCCCTGGTGTCTGGGGCTGGCATGCACGGTCCACAGAGCAAGCAGTGAGAGGGGACATGGAAGGATGGATAGGAAGCAGGAGCAAGCTGTGCCTGCTGTATGAGCCAGACTCACAGGAAAGGCGAGAACACATGCCAGTTCTTACCATATATGATCTTGGCGGGACGGGGGCCTTGCAGAGTAGGGGCTCTTTGTCATGGAGCCATGTGCACTAACCTACCCAGGGAAACCAAGAAGCTGGAAGGGGGCCCAAGGGAATACACACAGCACTTGTGGCCTCTCCTGTGTCCATCAGCCTCCCATAGGAAGACCCCTGTGTACCCCCTAACCCAGCCAGAAACACACAGGAAGGACTGTTCTGGGCAGGGCCATGTAGCCTTGCCTCAACCAGGCAACGTTCAAGAAAAACATTGCAGTGGGCACCTGCTTGACAAATGGAGGATATTATAACCAAGTACAAGTATTATACACCTTAACTCAACCGTGCCACGCCTCCAGAGAATCTTAGTCATAGGATGTTCAGTGTCAAAATACTTAGGAAGTAAACTCCTGTACAAATAGACTCCACAGTTAAGCTTTGCTGAATCATCCTGATGAAAGAAAACTGAATTATACCTTCATTTTTTAGCCCACAATCTAATTCTTAGAAAGCAATCTATGTAGGTATGAAATAAACCCTCAACTATAATCAGCTAACAAAAACAGCTCAAAAACTTGGAGCTGATTAAAATGATGTCACTACTATTCATTACCAGAAAGTCTTTCAGACTTTAACTGGATGCCAAAGGAAAATATTTGTTAGTGATTTTGAAAAGAAGTGGAGAAAAAAGCTACTATGAATTTGATATAAGCACAAAAACTTCCTGAGCTCTGAGTAAACATAAGAAATATGGTGCATTAAAATGGAAAGTTATACTGTTTATAGTTCTTTGGTAAATGTCACTACTATTATTCTTACAGTTTGTTGGCATAATAATGGATCTTCAGAAAAGATTAGGGATAAAATACCCAAAGCTGGCACATTTTTAGTAATATTGTCCGTTTCTCACATGCTTCTGTAATCTCTGTCCCTAATCGTCTTTACAGGGAAACGTGATTCCAGTTAATCACCCAACCTCAGCACTCACTGTTGAGGGGAATTCAGTGCATAGTATCTCATGTTTCCTCTCAGAAAAATAACCAGGTTCATCTATTTCTCTGACTCTGAGTGTTTCTAAGTGTCAGTAATAGGCGGCAAGGGCATATTTAGAGAACTCGCACCATATTCCAACTACGCCCAGAGGCGGTGCAAACAGCCGAGCCGTGATAGTCTCATAACTCACAGGGCATGGCTGCGACTTTGTGTCTCCACAGAGTTTCCCCTCACCACAACACCAGGGCACAGCGGCTTTCCTTTCCACACTCTCCCTTCTCCGTGCCTCGCATAACCAACTAAGCCGAGCGAGTCTTCTTCACGTCTGCGTGCCTTCGTGATTCAGTTCAGATGCTCACTAACCTGTTATTACGCCCAAACACAGTGCCAAGTACTGAGCGTGAGGCCCAGAGCAGAGGACGTGCCCCCTCCCTCACTGAGCGTGCGGGACGGAGAGTCTTACGTCCATCTCAACTCCCTTCTTTCACAGACCATGCAAACCCTCAGCTCCCTGGATTTCAAAAGCTTGAACACAGGACCGCTCTGCACCCAAACTCAACCGGCTTTCTGGTGGTTGATTCACAAGGTAACTGTTACTTGTTAAAGCAACTTTTCCTTCTATTTCTTGGTCCTTTCTATTTTTAATCTGGAATTAGACTGAGAGTTTTGATGATACGTGTTCTTATCAGATTGCGTGTTTTCTATCTGCCCCATTGAGACACTTACTGACTTTTAACAATCTAAGGGGTATAATTCCTCACTTGGCATTCAATGCCTTCTAAAATCTAGCCTGGATTTTATCTGACAATGTTAACACATAGAACTCTTGATTTGAAAGAAATGGGCTGATTGGGTTTTGCCATCTTGTTTCTGTCAACCTGAACTTACTCCTATTACTAATTTATATTTATAAAAATCTTCCTGCTTTTAAAGATTGTTGTTTGTCAGCTAGTCACTCAGTCGTGTCCGACTCTTTGGGACTCCATGGATTGTAGCCCACCAGACTCCTCTGTCCATGGAATTCTCCAGGCAAGAATACTGGAGTGGGTTGCCACGTCCTTCTCCAGGGGATCTTCCCAACTCAGGGATCCTTCAATAGCAGGCGGATTCTTTACTGCTGAGCCACCTGAGAAGTAATCTTTAAAGATTGCTGCCTGTGCTCTGTGGGCTTTTCCAGAAAGCGGTGCCATCACCCTCTTCTGCTTGTGCATGTCTTTTAGGTAATGGGCACTTTCTGCCCTACGCCAAAATCATTTGTGTGCATCTCATTTTCTTACTAACTCTGAAATCCTCAAAGGCAACAGCTGCATATGTACGGTTATTGTTCTTTTTTCTTGTTTCAAATCAAATTTACTATATGCAAGCTATTATATATGGTAAAATACTAAAAGTTTGTACATATTTATACTGATTTACAGTACAGGGTTGTGTACATAAATCCAGCTGTCTTATTGTGTGACCCTAGGGGACTTACTCAAATGTAATTCTTTCTGCATACAGATTTTTTGTGTGTGTATCCTTTAAAAAAAACTTCATTTTGAGTAAATTATAGACTGACATGAAGTTGTGAGAATTAACACAGACAGATCCAGTGAAATCTTTACAGTTTCACCCAGTGGCAGCACCGTGGGAACCTAGTACAACATGGAAACCAGAATTATGACGTTAGCATAGCCCACCAACTTTGTCTACATTTCCTCATCTCTTTTTGCATCAGTGTGTTTCTGTGTGGATTTAACTGCATTATTATTATTACACTGGCGGTGCAGCCACAACCACAGGTGAGACAGGGCCGAGTCCAGATTGCAAGGATTGTTCCCATTTCCCTTTGTGCTCACCCCATTTCCCTCCGCCTCCTTGATAACAGCTGGGAGCTACAAGTGTTCTCAACTTCTGTAATTCTGTCACTTCACAATGGTCTATGAAAAGAATCATACATTATGTGACCTTCTGAGATGGACTTTATTCACTCAGCATAATTCCTTTGGGGTTCTCCTGTTTTGATGCGTTTCAGTATCCTGTTTGTTCTCCCCACTAACTAGTACTCCGCAGCTTGGATGCACTGTTGTTTCTTCAGTACTTCATCCACTAAAGGCAATTAAGGGAGTGTCCTGATTTGACTATTACAAGCAAAGAAAGCTGCTGTGACACTTATCATCAGGTTTCTATGTGACCACAGCTCTCCATTTCTCTGGGATAAATGCCCAAGAGTGCAATTTGGGGGTTGTATAAACATACATCTAGTTTTGCAAGAACCTGACAAATTGTTGTCCACAATGACTGTACCCTTTATGTCTCCATCATTGACGAACACATGATGGAGATGCGTTTCTGTATCCTCACCAGCATTTGATGTGGTCCCTGTATTTTAGCCATTCTGATAGGTGTGCAGTGACATGTCACTGTGAGTCTGATCCTCATTTACCTGCTGACTCATGACAGTGGACATTCTGTAGGTGTTGACTTGTCATCTGTACGTCCTCTCCAGGGAAAGTTTCTTCATATCTCTTGCCCACTTTAGACATGGATTTTTTTAAACAACTGTTAAGTCTGAGAGTTTTAATATATTCCAGATATTTTTTTTATCCTTTGCAGATATTTGTTTCCAGCCTGCAGCTTGTCTCTTCATCCTCTTAGGTTTTTTGCAAAGTAAATGTTTTGAATTTTAATGAATTCTTCCTTTTATGGATCATGCTTTTGTTGCTAGGACTAAGAATTCTTGGCCCAGTTCTAGATAGCAAAGATACTCTTTTTTAATTTTTCTTTTAAGTTTTATAGTTTTACATTTTATGTTTGAAATCTGTGATTCATTTTGAGTTAGTTTTTGTGTAAGGTGTGAGGTTTAGCCCATTTTTCTTTATCCATATCTAGCTGCTCAAATAGTAGTTGATGAAAAGTTTATCCTATTCCAATAAATTATTTCCATACAGTTTTCAAAGTGAGCTGGGCATAGTTTACGCATCTATTCCTGGGTTTCTACTGCACTGTGTTCCCTGACATGTGCTCCTCTCCCGCCACCAGCGCCACTCTGCCTGGATCACTTTGGCTGCATATTAAGGCCTGATTTTGCACAGTGATGCTTTTAAATATGTCACTGGAAAATAGGCATAGTTTTTTTTTCTTCATTTCCAATATGTATGGCATTTTTCTCCTAGTACTCCTGAATAAGGGCTTCCGTGGTAAAGAATCTGGCTGCAATGCAGGAGCCGCAGGAGACTTGGTTTTGATCCCTGGATTGGGAAGATCCCCTGGAGGAGGGCATGGCAACCCACTGCAATATTCTTGCCTGAAGAAACCCCATGCACAGAGGAGCCTGGTGGGCTACAGTCCATAGTGGTGCAAAGAGTTGGACACAACTGAGGTGACTTGGCTCGCATACACACACAGTTTCGAGTGTTGAGAAGGACAATCTTGCCTTGCTTATGATCTTCGGGAACGCCTTCATTCTATCACTGTAACTTGACCGTCTGTTATAGTATCACTGTATCTTCTGCAGATGTTCTCTGTCAATTAAGTTTCCATTTATTCCTAAATTGTAGAGAGAGTTTTCATGAGTGAGTGCTGGATTTTCTCGAAAATGTTTTCTGCACCAGTTTAATTCTATTATGGTCTCAGTACAGACATTGTTGGTTGTTAGTGTTTTAAATGTCAAGGTAGATTTTTGGCTGAGGAACAAATTTTTCTTCACAGCCTCAGAAGAGACTGATCAACTCTACTGACACCTTGACTTTTTTCTTAAGCCACCCAGTCTATAATTCTGAGTTAGGACAGCCCTAGACAATACATATGATGACAGATGAGAAAGTGCTACGATATCCTTCAGAAGGTAGTTCAAAACACTAATCTGTAGTAAGCTGATGTTTCTACAAAATGAATTAGAGAGAAAGAAACTTCTAGATATAAGGAAGCCAGCTAAGTGGTGAGAATAATAATCACGGCTAAAGGTAATAAACGCCTCTGCTCCATTCTAAAAATAAAAATAAAAGTCTGACCTTATAATTACAAGTGACCCTGATGAAAAAGAAAACGATGGGTTTTTAAAGACTAATTGTGGATGCAGAGATGGCTCTTCTCTGTGATGAGCTCAGATATAACAAGGTCAGTTAAAAAGAACAGAAGGGCCACCAAACAAAGCTCAACAAATAGAGCCACATAGATGAGTAACATTAGGACGGTTACCATTGAGACTGAAGTGAGTTGAATGAAAATTACTAGATGGTGACAAAAATGCTTGATGCACAATAAGTCAGAATGAAAGAGACCACCAAGCCCAGCAGCAGAATCTCACAGAACAGAACACCTAGTCAGCCCTTGGCTTCCATTCCCATTCAGCTCTTTTCAGTCTTGACATCACTAAGAGGAAATCCAGGTCTGCAGCTGGAGAAGACATTGTGAGAAATTACGTGGGGACTTCTGAGCCAGTTACAGACCAAACTTTAGAGAGAACTTTAAGACTGTCCTTCTCAACACTCAAAACAGTGTGTGCATGTGTGCTAAGTCGCCTCAGTTGTGCTCAACCCTTTGCACCCCAATGGACTGTTGGCCACCAGGCTCCTCTGTCCATGGGGATTCTCCAGGCAAGAATACTTCATGTCTTTGAGCAATCTTCAGTGATCTTTGTACTTCCAGGAAGGGTACAGAGGAAAAAGGTGGTCCCACATGGCATGGAGCCCGTGGGGAGTGTGTTCTTTGCTAGGAGATGCTTTGTGTTGGCTGCAAATACAGGCTTTGAGGTTCACTGCCCAATTTTCCCTTGGCACCCCATTTTAATTACTTGATAAATCCAGGCAGGTTATTTAACTATCATGTCACATTTTTATTTTTAAAATAAAAACAGACTTTGCAAAATAGTGAAAACATATATAGCACAGGGCAAATACCAGACAAAATAGCTGTTGCTAATATCACACCAGCATCACCCCTATGTTCATTTCTAGTGATTCAGCCTTTCATTTTTTTTAAATTGAAGGATAATTCCTTTACAGAATTTTGTTGTTTTCTGTCTAACCTCAACATGAATCAGCCATCAGTTCAGTTCAGTTCAGTCACTCAGTCGTGTCCTACTCTTTGCAACCCCGTGAATCACAGCACGCCAGGCCTCCCTGTCCATCACCAACTCCCGGAGTTCACGCAAACTCACATCCATCAAGTCAGTGATGCCATCCAGCCATCTCATCCTCTGTAGCCGCCTTCTCCTCCTGCCCCCCAGTCCCTCCCAGCATCAGAGTCTTTTCCAGTGAGTCAACTCTTCACATGAGGTGGCCAAAGTATTGGAATTTCAGCTTTAGCATCAGTCCTTCCAAAGAAATCCCAGGGTTGATCTCCTTCAGAATGGACTGGTTGGATCTCCTTGCAGTCCAAGGGACTCTCAAGAGTCTTCTCCAACACCACAGTTCAAAAGCATCAATTCTTCGGCGCTCAGCTTTCTTCACAGTCCAACTGTCACCTCCATCCCTTCCCTTTTGAACCTCCTTCCCATCTCCCTCCTCATCACACCCCTCTAGGTTGATTCAGAGCTCTTATTTGAGTTTCCTGACCCATACAGCAAATTCCCATTGGCAATCTATTTTACATATGGTGATGCAAGTTTCCATGTTACTCTTTCCATAAATCTCACCCTCTTCTCCCCTCTCCCCATGTCCATAAGTCTGTTCTCTATGTCTGTTTCTCCACTGTTGCCCTGTAAACAAATTCTTCAATACCATTTTTCTAGATTCCCTATATATGGGTTAGAATACAATATTTTTCTATCTCTTTCTGACTTACATCACTCTGTATAATAGGCTCTAGGTTCATCCACCTCACTAGAACTGACTCAAATGTGTTCCTTTTTATTGCTGAGTAATATCCCATTGTGTATATGTACCACACTTCTTTATCCATTCATCTGTCGATGGACATCTAGGTTGCTTCCATGTTCTAGCTATTGTAAATAGTGCTGCAATGAACAATGGGATACTTGTGTCTTTTTCAATTCTGATTTCCTCAGGGTGTATGCCTAGGAGTGCGATTGCTGGGTCATATGGTGGTTTTATTCCTAGTTTTTAAGGAATCTCCATACTGTCTTCCATAGTGACTGAATCAATTTACATTCCCACCAACAGGGTAAGACCATTGCCTGTTCTCCACACCCTCACCAGCATTTATTGTTTGTAGACCTTTTGATGATGGCCATTTTGACTGGGTGAGGTGATATCTCATTGTAGTTTTGATCTGCATTTCTCTAATAATGAGTGACATTGAGCATTTTTCATGTGTTTGTTAGCCATCTGTATGTCTTCTTTGGAGAAATGTCTATTTAGGTCTTTTCCACACTTTTTGATTGGGTTGTTTGTTTTTCTGGTATTGAGCTGTAGAAGCTGCTTGTATATTTTGGAAATTAATCCTTTGTCAGTTGTTTTATTTGCTATTATTTTCTCCAATTCTGAGGGTTGTCTTTTCACCTTGCTTAGAGTTTCCTTTGCTGTGCAAAAGCTTTTAAGTTTAATCAGGTCCCACTTGTTTACTTTTGTTTTTATTTTGGTCACTCTAGGAGGGGGGTCCTGTGATCATGTATGGATGTGAGAGTTGGACTGTGAAGAAGGCTGAGCGCCGAAGAATTGATGCTTTTGAACTGTGCTGTTGGAGAAGACTCTTAAGAGTCCCTTGGACTGCAAGGAGATCCAACCAGTCCATTCTGAAGGAGATCAACCCTGGGATTTCTTTGGAAGGAATGATGCTACAGCTGAAGCTCCAGTACTTTGGCCACCTCACGCGAAGAGTTGACTCATTGGAAAAGACTCTGATGCTGGGAGGGATTGGGGACAGGAAGAGAAGGGGACGACCGAGGATGAGATGGCTGGATGGCATCACTGACTCGATGGACGTGAGTCTGAGTGAACTCCAGGAGATGGTGATGGACAGGGAGGCCTGGGGTGCTGCAATTCATGAGGTCACAAAGAGTCAGACACGACTGAGCAACTGAACTGAACTGAACTGGACTGAGGAGGGGGGTCATAGAAGATCTTGCTTTGATTTATGTCATCAGGTGTCTTGCCTATGGTTTCCTCCAAGAATTTTAGTTTATGGTCTTACATTTAGGTCTTTGATCCATTTTGAGTTTAACTTTGTGTATGGGATTAGGAAGTGTTCTAATTTCATTCTTTTGCATGTAGCTGTCCAGTTTTCCCAGCACCATTTATTGAAGAGGCTGTCTCTGCCTCATTGATATACTTGCCCCCTTTGTCAAAAATAAGTTACATATAGGTGCATGGGTTTATTTCTGGGCTTTCTACCTTGTTCCATTGGTCTATATTTCTGTTTTTGTGCCACTTCCATACTGTCGTGATGACTGTAGCTTTGTAGTATAATCTGAAGTCAGTAAGGTTGATTCCTCCAGCTCCATCCTTCCTTCTCAAGACTGCTTTGGCTATTCGGGGTCTTTTATGTTCATATATGAATTATGAAATTTTTTGTTCTAGTTCTGTGAAAAATGCAATTGGTAATTTGATAGGAATCACATTGAATCTGTAGATTGCATTTGGTAGTTTAGTCATTTTCACACTATTGATACTTCCTACCCAGGAACATGGCATATCCCTCCGTCTGTTTATGTCATCTTTGATTTTTTCATCAGTATCTTATAATTTTCTGTGTACAGATCTTTTGTCTATTAGGAAAGTTTATTCCTAGATATTTTATTCTTTTTGTTGCAATGATAAATGAGGTTGGTTCCTTAGTTTCTCTTTCTGACTTTCCATTGTTAATATATAGAAATGCAAGTGACTTCTGTGTATTGATTTTGTATCCTGCTACTTTGCTAAATTCACTGATTAGCTCTAGCAATTTTCTGATACTATCTTTAGGGTTTTCTATGCACAGTATCATCTCATCTGCAAACAGTGAGAGCTTTACATCTTCTTTTCTGATTTGGATTCTATTTATTTCTTTTCCTCCTCTGAATGCTATAGCTAGGACTTTCAAATCTATGTTGAATAATAGTGGTGAAAGTGGACACCCTTGTCTTGTTCCTGATCTTAGGGAGAATGCTTACAGTTTTTCACCATTGAGCATAATGTTTGCTGTAGGTTTATCATATATGGCCTTTACTATGTTGAGGTAGGTTCCTACTATGTCCATTTTTGAAGACTTTTAATCATAAATGGGTGCTGATTTTGTCAAAGACTTTTTCTGCATCTATTGAGATTATCATATGGTTTTTATTTTTCAATCTGTTAATATGGTGTATCACACTGATTGATTTGTGTATATTGAAGAATCCTTGCATCACTGGAATAAACCCAACTGGATCTTTTGGGTGTATGAGCTTTTTGATGTGTTGCTGAATTCTGTTTGCTAAAATTTTGTTGAGGATTTTTTGCATCTATTTCATCAGTGATATTGGCTTGCAGTTTTCTTTTTGTGTGTGTTGTGTTTGTCTGGTTTTGGTATTAGAGTGATGGTGGCCTCATAGAATGAGCTTGGAAGTATTCCTACCTCTGCAAATTTTTGAAAAAGTTTTAGAAGGATAGGCATTAGCTCTTCTCTAAATGTTTGACAGAATCCTCCTGTGAAGCCATCTGTTCCTGGGCTTTTGTTTTTCAGGAGTACCTTTTCATTTTTCTTTTTTCGTTTAACCCAAATCTAGTGCTCGCTGTGTTTCATGTGCCACATTTTGCACTGATCTGTGGAAATATCTGGATATATATAAATAGAAAGAAAAACTATTCATTTCCTAGAGCATAAACTCATTACAATGGAGACAGAGGGATTCTGGAGAATCTGCTGTTGTCAAGGTGGAGGCAGGAATTAGGATAAAACATCACAGGGGAATTAACAGTCTGACCGTGTCTGGCAGGGAGAGGAGGGATTTATGAAGGTATTACCAGAGAAAAAGCTTTTGGAAAAAGGAAATCAGCTTTTGGAGATGCAGAGATATATAAGGGCATAAAAGTCCTTGAGGGAATTGGGTTTATGGTGGCAAGATTGGAGAAAAGATCTCTAGTCTTTCCCATTCTATCGTTTTCCTCTATTTCTTTGCATTGATCACCTAAGAAGGCTTTCTTTCTTTTTTTTTTTTTTACTTTATCAGCAGCTGTTTTCTTCAAAAAACCAATAGTCATAGTTTCACAGTTGAAAAAGTTACACATTAAAATATTTTACAATTCATTATATATTCACCAGGTTCCCATTTCCTAAAGGGCTTGTAATATAAAGCAGATTAGAAGGGAAAACCTCAAAAGTTGATTACTTCGACACTAAGTTTTACAGAGGACACTAAGAACCACAAAAAGCTTAGGTTCTATCATAAAATAGTGACCAAATTCCATTCTTTTTTTAAAAATCCAATTAGAAACATCTTTTTTAAAAAACCAAATTCTACAACATGATTAACAGATTTCAAATTAACAGCATTCTGAAAGTCTTCAAAATAAATGATTTTATATAGCTGAAAATATGATAAAAAGTTAAAGCATGATTTTCAAATAGTTGATTATTTCTTGTGAGAATGTGTTTAAATTGTTTTATTTTCTTTAAACCTATTTTTCTTTTCTCCAAAATAGTCATTAAAGGAAATATTGCTCAATTGACCAAATGAACCTGTCAAGTCAACAGTTAGTTATACCACATTCAATGACAAGGACGGTTGGTCATAGAAACTGGCCAATAGGAACTGATCTCTGATACTGAAGTACCTGGAAGTAGCTATATTAAGTAAGTCAGTGATAAGAAGGCTTTCTTATCTCTCCTTGCTATTCTTTGGAACTCTGCATTCAGATGGGTGTATCTTTCTTTTTCTCCTTTGCCTTTCACTTCTCTTCTTTTCACAGCTGTTTGTAAGGCCTCCTCAAACAACCATTTTGCCTTTTTGCATTTCTTTTTCTTGGGGATAATCTTGATCACTGCCCCCTGTACAACGTCACAAACCTCCATCCATAGTTCTTCAGGCACTCTATCAGATCAAATCTCTTGAATCTATTTGTCACTTCCACTGTATAATTGTAAGGGATTTGATTTGGCTCATACTTAAGTGATCTTGTGGTTTTCCCTACTTTCTTCAATTTAAGTCTGAATTTGGCAATAAGGTGTTCATGATCTGAGCCACAGTCAGCTCCTGATTTTGCATTTGCTGACTCTATAGAGCCTCTCCATCTATGGCTGCAAAGAACATAATCAATCAGATTTCAGTGTTAACCATCTGGTGATATCCATGTGCATAGTCTTCTCTTGTGTTCTTGGAAGAAGGTGTTTGCTATGACCAGTGTGTTCTCTTGGCTAAACTCTATTAGCCTTTGCTCTGCTTCATTCCGTACTCCAAGGCCAAATTCGCCTGTTACTCCAGGTATCTCTTGACTTCCTACTTTTGCATTCCAGTCCCCTATGATGAAAAGGACATCCTTTTTGGTGTGAGTTTTAGAAGGTCTTATAGGTCTTCATAAAACCATTCAGTTTCACCTTCTTCAGCATTACTGGTTGGGGCATAGATTTGGATTACTGTAGAAAAACTTCTGCTTTATTGATTATGTCAAAGCCTTTGACTGTGTAGATCACAACAAACTGTGGAAAATTCTTCAAGAGATGGGAATACCAAACCACCTTACCTGCCTCCTGAGAAACCTATATGCAGATCAAGAAGCAACAGTTAGAACTGGACATGGAACAACGGACTGGTTCAAAATCAGGAAAGGAGTACGTCAAGGCTGTATATTGTCACCCTGCTTATTTACCTTGTATGCAGAGTGCGTCATGTAAAATGCTGGGCTCGATGAAGCACAAGCTAAGATTGCCAGGAGAAATATCAATAACCTCAGATATGCAGATGACACCACCCTTATGGCAGAAAGTGAAGAGGAACTAAAGAGCCTCTTGATGAGAGTGAAAAAGGAGAGTTAAAAAGCTGGCTTAAAACTCAACATTCAAAGAACTAAGATCATGGCATCTGGTCCCATCACTTCATGGTAAATAGATGGGGAAACAATGGAAACAGTGACAGACTTTATTTTCTTAGACTTCAAAATCACTGCAGATGGTGATTGCAGCCATGAAATTAAAAGATGCTTGCTCCTTGGAAAAAAAGGTGTGACCAACCTAGATGGCATATTAAAAAGCAGAGACATTATTTTGCCAACAAAGGTCCATCTAGTCAAAGCTATGGCTTTTCCAGTAGTCATATATGGATGTCAGAGTTGGACCATAAAAAAAGAATTGATGCTTTTAAACTGTGGGGTTGGAGATGACTTTTGAGAGTCCCTTGGACTACAAGGAGGTCCAACCAGTCCATTCTAAAGGAAATCAGTCCTGAATATTTATTGGAATGAGTGATGCTGAAGCTGAAACTCCAATACTTTGGCCACCTGATTTGAAGAACTGATTCCTTGGAAAAGACCCTGATACTGGGAGAGACTGAAGGCAGGAGGAGAAGGGGATGACAGAGGATGAAATGGTTGAATGGCATCACCGACTTGATGGACATGAGTTTGAGCAAGCTCCAGGAGTTGGTGATGAACAGGGAAGCCTGGTGTGCTGCAGTCCATGGGGTCACAAAGAGTCAGACACTACTGATGACTGAACTGACAGAATGGACTGGAGAAAACCTGCCAGTTGGACCTTAACAGAGGCATTGCGGTAAGAGTGTAGCATATGAAATGGGTTGGGTGGTGTCCTCCCCAAAAGTCTTATGTTGAGGTTCTGACAACCGGTCCCTTGGAACATGACCTCGTTTGGAGACAGAATCTTTACAAAGAGGATGAAGTTTAATGAGGTCACTAGGATGGGACATAACTTAGTGACTGCACAACAGCAACAACAGAATGAGTCCTGACTCACTGGCACCAAGGTCACAAACAGGCATAGTTTGGATACAGAGGCAGACATGAAGTGGCAGAAGGAAGACATGAGGCAGAGAGACACAGAGAGAAGGAAGTCATCTACAGGTCAAGGAGAGGCTGGGCACAGATCCCCTCACAGCCTCAGGGGGAACCCTCCGTGATTATGGGCTTCCAGTCTCCAGACTGCGAGAGGATCAGTTCCTGCTGCTGGAGCCACCCAATGGGTGACACTTCATTACTGCAACAGACTTTACCCTGGTAAACTAATGCAGATAGTGAAACACGAGTATGTTACTTTCTGCTTCAGTTCAAATGATCATATAGTCTCTACTAACCCAGTCTACAAAGCACCACATTTAATGCATCCAATGTCAGAGGCAAATTTTTTCTGTGCATGAGCCATCTTAATATATTTTAATAATGCATATTTAATAGTGCTCATTCTTTCTTTAATTACTCAGTTGTTAAGGCTTTAAAAGCAGGCTATTATGTTTGCCCTGGTTTTTGAGATTACAATTACATATCACTTCTCCCAATTTGAGGATGAGTGCTTTGGGAGTCATGGATGCTGTCATCCAATCAAGAAGGCATAAAGCAAAAACCTTGTTGGAAGGAGAGAGAGTGAAAGCCACTTTTTAAAAACTATCGAGAACTAATACTATAGACTTTGTGTTTATCAGTGTTAATACACGGTCTTCTTGTTCATCCTAACTTTCCAATAATAAAGAAATTTATCCTAAGTCCTTGTGAATTTCTGGATATCATTTTAGAGTGGACATTTTTCATTCTATAAAGACTTAATTCCATTAAATCTACCTTTCCTCTATTTACCATCCTTATTGCTAGAAAAAAGTAAAACAGAAATATACACACATCATTTCCTTGAGATGAAAAATATAAATTTAGAATATGAATCTCTCAAGAGTAAAAAAGAGCATTATGAAAAAATTGGTAAAATAATTAAAATTATTTATGCCTAAAATTGTTTCCTAGTTAAGCATTATGCTATAAATTATTTTACTTGTAGGTAAGGGAACAACTCAGAGACCTAAAGAAAAACTTCTGTTGCTAACCCATCAGCTGAGAAAAGGTTGACGACTAAACCTGATTTTGCTCCATCAGCAGCAGAAACGCCTTCGCTCCCTGCCCCCAGTTTTCTCTCACCATGGAAGAGAGTGCTCTTGGTGTGAAATATAAAATATAATGTTTTGAGGAAAGCTTAGCTTGTTAAATGAACTCACAAAGTAAAAATAAGGTAAAAGATTAATGATGGTTCATAAAAGTTAAATTATTTCAGATATAACCAATGGAAGCTGACTGGAATTTTAATTCTTTTAACTTAGTGAATCTTATTTATTCAGCAAACATTACTGAAAAAAAAAAGTGTGACTTGGAGTATTTGAAAAAATTCAGTTCAAGCTGTCATCAACTTCTGCTGAAAATAAACACACAAAACCAGCAGGATAAAATAAAAATGATTTGGATGACTGCTAACAAAAGCAGTATGCAAAGGCATGTTTATACTTCAGAGGTGTGGATCTGTCGTTCCCATGGATCTGTCCACTTGCTCTCTTCAGCATGGGTACATCTGGACACAACTGCTATAGAGGTCAGGCAGGAGAGCATGTTACCTGCGCTTCTTTATTAACCCAGTCAACACTTTCAGCTTTAACTGCTCCTCCAATTTTCTGTCCACTAGCGGAAGCCAGCAAGATATAATTAGTGACAGATTATAATTTATAATTTCAAGATATAATGGAAGGCAAAGGGTGTTCTTATATCAGAAGGAGGATTGGAGGTTTTTACCTGATGCTGTTCTAACTATTCCAAATACTATCACATTAAATGACTGAGATCAAGTCTGGCCAAGACACTGATAGATTCATACCCTTCCCCATCTTCAACCCTTTGCAAACCCCTGAAATAAGATAGCATTATGCAAGTAGGGTAAAATAAACAGGAAATGAAAACAAACAAACAAACAAAAAAACCACAGACAGAATCAAGAACAATATTGACAAAGTATCCCCCAACTACAAAATTATTTGCCAGGGAACTTGATGGCATAAAGCAGAGTGCCCAGTGGTGCCAACAGCTCTGCGGGAGGAGGGAGCAGAGGAACAGAAACCCTTCTGATGGTTCTGGAAGCACAAGAAATTGAATTGCCAAGTGGTCCTCGCCTGACAGCTTAGCGTCCTCACTCAGTGGGAAAGTTTAGTGCTTGGCAGTCAAAGACGGGCTTTACAAGCTCTGGTTCATGACACAGCTCTAACCACACAGGCTATATCTTCATTTATCAGCAAGCAGCCATGCAACATTGAAAGATATTTCTGTATTCTGTCTTAAAAACCATCTCAACAATTTTCAAAAAGCACAGATAATGTAATAACACAATTTGAATGTAGGTACAATAAATTCAATAAATTTAACACAAACAGAAAACCAAAATTATTATTTGACAGCTTTAGATTAAATAAAAATTCAAAATAAAATAACAGAAATACTTTAAAACACTTGTGTTGATTGTGTAATGTTTCAGACTCTGGAAAATAGCTAAAGGATTTAGAAGAAAGAAATTTATGGCATAAGGAACTGAAGCCTTTGGAAATAAAAACAAAGAAATGAACTAAAAATTCTAGTGAAGAAAAACAATTAAAATAAGATGAAAACAAAGAACAGAAAAATAGAATTAGTAATTATAAATCAAAAAGAGTTTAAAAACACCTTCAGAATTTAAAACTAATCTATAAATGCAAATATTGATTCATTAATGAAATCAGTAAAACAATAAAACATCTAACCAACCTAATGGATGAGAGAGACAAAGCACAACTAAATAAAACTGGAAACTAAGAAGGGGAATAACTATTAAGAGGAAATATCTAAAGCCTATGACACTGCTTTACAAAACTCTTCAAAAATACATTTGGAAACCTAGATGGAGTGACATTTTTCCTAAAGAGAACATATCCTACTGTAATAGAGCAGAGCATTATACAGAAACTGAACAGAGTAAGCATCGCAGAAGAAATGAAGAAAGAAGTAGCTGAAGGGTTTCCTGACACACGGCAGTGAACCAGGATCTCTCCACATGGGAGGAAGAGGATCTGGAGGCAGAACCAAGAGTATAAGTAATGACCCCGAGACCAGTGCAGTTCAGTCGCTCAGTTGTGTCCGACTCTTTGCGACCCCATGGACTGCAGCACTCCAGGCTTCCCTGTCCATCACCAACTCCCAGAGCTTGCTCAAACTCATGTCCGAGTTGGTCAGGAAGATCGCTGGAGAAGGGAATGGCTACCCACTCAAGTATTCTTGCCTGTAGACTCACACAGAGGAGCATAATGGGCTATCCAGTCCATGGGGTCACAAAGAGTCAGACACAACTGAGCCACTAACACTTTTTCTTTCACTCTTTCCTCTCTGCACTTCAGTTCAGTCACTCAGTCGTGTCTGACTCTTTGTAACCCCATGAATTGCAGCACACCAGGCCTCCCTGTCCATCACCAACTCCCAGAGTTCACCCAAACTCATGTGCATCGAATCGGTTATGCCATCCAACCATCTCATCCGCTGTCGTTCCCTTCTCCTCCTGCCTTCAGTCTTTCCCAGCATCAAGGTCTTTTCCAAGGAGTCAGTTCTTTGCATCAGGTGGCTAAAGTATTGGAGTTTCAGCTTCAGCATCACTCCTTCCAATGAATATTCAGGACCAATTTCCTTTAGGACCGGACATGGAACAACAGACTGATTCCAAATTGGGAAAGGAGAACATCAAGGCTATATATTGTCATCCTGCTTATTTAACATATATGCAGAGTACATCATGAGAAACACTGGGCTGGATGAAGCACAAACTGGAATCAAGATTGCTGGGAGAAATATCAATAGCCTGAGATATGCAGATGACACCACCCTTACGGCAGAAAGCAAAGAACTAAAGAGCCTCTTGATGACAGTGAAAGAGGAGAGTGAAAAAGCTGACTGAAAACTCAACATTCAAAAAACGAAAATCATGGCATCTGGTCCCATCACTTCATGGCAAATGGATGGGGAAACAATGGAAGCAGTGACAGATTTTATTTTCTTGGGTTGCAAAGCCTCTGCAGTTGGTGACTGAAGCCATGAAATTAAGACATTTGCTCCTTGGAAGAAAAGCTATGACCAACCTAGATAGCATATTAAAAAGCAGAGACATTTCTTTGCCAACAAAGGTCCATCTAGTCAAAGCCATGGCTTTTCCAGTAGTCATGTATGGATGTGAGAGTTGGACTATAAAGAAAGCTGAGCACAAAGAATTGATGCTTTTGAACTGTGGTGTTGGAGAAAACTCTTGAGAGTCCCTTGGACTGCAAGATCAAATGAGTCAATCCTAAAGAAAATAAGTCCATAACTATTAAAGTTACCTTTTGGAACAGCAACTAACCTTTCTACTGAAAGGCCTGGGAACCATGAGTGAGTGAGTAGCACCAAGTACCCTAACTACCCAGAGTTTGGTCTCTAAATAGTTTTTAAAAAGTTTAGCTAGTTTCGGGGCAAGTAACATATAAGCCTAAGGAATCCTATTACAGTTGAAGGCAAAACACCATCAAACCCTACTGCAGGTCATTGCGACCCCATGGACTGCAGCACGCTAGGTTCCTCTGGACATGGGGTTCTCCAGGCAAGAATATTGGAGTGGGTTGCCATGCCCTCCCCAGGGGATCTTCCTGACCCAGGGATGGAACCCTTGTCTCTTATATCTCCTAGGATGGCAGGTTCTTTACCACTAGTGCCATCTGGGAAGCCCTGAGATATGCTAACTAAACTACTTGAAAAGGAAGTTTTATGATGTCTAGTATTAGCTTCAAAGAAGCAATAGAAGAAGGTAGTGGGAAGAAGAAGAAGAAGGTAGCCAAAGAAGGTAGTGGGAAGTGGATGGGAGCCCTGATTTGACAGCTGCTAACAAATATGTGAACCATGAAATTCCTGATGTTCAAGCTGGTTTTAGAAAAGGCAGAGGAACCAGAGATCAAATTGCCAACATCCGCTGGATCATCAAAAAAGCAAGAGAGTTCCAGAAAAACATCTATTTCTGCTCTCTTGACTATGCCAAAGCCTTTGACTATGTGGATCACAATAAACTGGAAGATTCTGAGAGAGATGGGAATCCCAGACCACCTGACCTGCCTCTTGAGAAATCTGTATGCAGGTCAGGAAGCAACAGTTAGAACTGGACATGGAACAACAGACTGGTTCCAAATAGGAAAAGGAGTACGTCAAGGCTGTATATTGACACCCTGCTTATTTAACTTATATGTAGAGTACATCATGAGAAACGCTGGACTGGAAGAAGCACAAGCTGGAATCAAGATTGCCGGGAGAAATATCAATAACCTCCGATATGCAGATGACACCACCCTTATGGCAGAAAGTGAAGAGGAACTCAAAAGCCTCTTGATGAAAGTGAAAGTGGAGAATGAAAAAGTTGGCTTAAAGCTCAACATTCAGAAAATGAAGATCATGGCACCTGGTCCCATCACTTCATGGGAAATAGATGGGGAAAGAGTGGAAACAGTGTCAGACTTTATTTTGGGGGGCTCCAAAATCACTGCAGATGGTGATTACAGCCATGAAATTAAAAGACGCTTACTCCTTGGAAGGAAAGTTATGACCAACCTAGATAGTATATTCAAAAGCAGAGACATTACTTTGCCGACTAAGGTCCGTCTTGTCAAGGCTATGGTTTTTCCAGTAGTCGTGTATGGACGTGAGAGTTGGACTGTGAAGAAGGCTTAGCACCGAAGAATTGATGCTTTTGAACTGTGGTGTTGGAGAAGACTCTTGAGAGTCCCTTGGACTGCAAGGAGATCCAGCCAGTCCATTCTGAAGGAGATCAGCGCTGAGATTTCTTTGGAAGGAATGATGCTAAAGCTGAATCCAGTACTTTGGCCACCTCATGCAAAGAGTTGACTCATTGGAAAAGACTTTGATGTTGGGAGGGATTGGGGGCAGGAGGAGAAGGGGACGACAGAGGATGAGATGGCTGGATGACATCACTAACTCGATGGACCTGAATCTGAGTGAACTCCGGGAGTCGGTGATGGACAGGGAGGCCTGGCGTGCTGCAATTCTTGGGGTCACAAAGAGTTGGACACAACTGAGTGACTGAACTGAACTGAACTGAACACTGAAGGAGACTGATGTACATCTGTGTACACTTGATACCTTCAAAATTTTCCAATTAAAAAATTAAATTTTCTAGTGATGAGCTATCCTCCTCCCCTATAATAAACCCGTTGAGGTAAGGACCATCTAGTACAAGATAAAAGAGCTCTGGGGTATAAAGGACAGCATGGTCACAGTAATTAATGAAACTGTATCTATACATGAGATCTGCTAGGACAGTAAATTGTAAAAGTCCTCAACTACGGAAAATAGTTGTGTGCAGAAGCAAAGTGTAAACTAACCCTATGTGGTAATCATTTCACTCTCTCTGTATGTGTATCAAATTATCATGTTACGTCTTAATCTGACACAATGTTACATTTCAATGATGTCTCAAAGCTGGAGAAAAAGATGGAAAATTTTTTTTTCCCAGAGTAGTTAGTACATATTAAGCTCTTCTGCCACTGGGAGATATTTAATATTTATTTCCCTTCAAAGAGTACAATCCAGTGAGTTTTGGTATAGTCATGAGATTATGTATCTATCACTAATATCTGATTATATAAGATGTCTGTTACCCCCAGAGAAAATGTTACCCTTAGCTAAGGACCTAACAGAAGCAGAAGAGATTAAAAAGAGATACCCTTAGCAGCCATTCTTTATTCCCATTCCAGTTAATATCTCTTTGAATTCCTTAATAGTAAACTTGGTTTGAGTTGTCCCTAAAATTGTTTCTAGGAGATTTTTCAATTTTATGTAAATTTTCAAATGTAATTAAGTGTCTGCTTCTGATAATGCCGATTGCTGAAGCCCCCGTTCACTTATTTCTGTTGCTTATTTATTGTTGCTGCAATCTTCATTCACATTTCTTTATTTCCTCCTCCTGTTGGTCATCAGTGTTGACTGCATACATAACACTGTATTTGGAAAGTGTGTTTACAGAAATAATCTAAAGCCTAGGCTGATGTTATCTGTCTCCAGAGAGGATGCTCATTTGCTTCCATTTGCACTTGGAGGCACTAGCACTCCAGGGACATTTAGACCAGTTTTGATACTGGAAATCACGTGAGGCCAAGCGCGTTCCCTGGTGAGAAACTGTCTGCTTCAGGTTTATTCTGTTACTGTGTGGCTCTTCAAGCAACTAACATTCTGCAAGCCCTGGCTACACATTGCCATCCCCATAGTGCCACAAAGCTGTCAACTTCCTGCCAAATTGGAAAATGCAGAGGAAAAGTGGGCCGAGTACAGAGCAAACACTCTGCACAGCTTTCCACTCCCAGACCCTACCTATTTCACGTGATTTCCCTTGCTGCAGGAGAGTATGTTCTCATAATTGGTCAGCTGTGAATGCACGTGTGTGTGTGTTTGTGTGTGTGTATGTGATGCAAAGGAATAGCAGGAGTAGAAGGGCTTGTAATAAATATTGCTCATAATTTTATACTAATTTTTTGTTTTTTTATCTTTTCTTTTTTTAACACTTCAGTGTTGTTGACCCTCTATATTGTCTTGACTTTCCATTTTATTTAACATTTTCATAACTTCTCTCTTTACATTGCATCTTTTTGGCATTCAAATTAATTTTCAGTCTTGCATTTTCCCCCAATAAATGTATTAAAAAGACTATATATAGTCTGTCTCCTACAAATGTTTATATTTAATAATTTCTCTATTTCAATATTATACACATTCATATATATTTCCATTGTGTTTTCTTCTTTGAAAGATGAATTACTTGGAAGACAATTTCAATTTCCCAATGTCTTCATTTCCAAATAGAGGGGTGTTTAATGACTTTCTTTTGTTGTTGTTAAATGTGCTAACTTAATTGTGCTGTAGACAGAGAATATATAGCCTATGTGATACCAACACTGTTTTCATGAACTCAATTCTAAAGAAAGATTATTTCTCCACAAGCCCTGCCCAGCACCTTACACAATCTAGTCTGAACAACTTGTGTCTCTGTAAATCAAATTCACTCATACAGGATAAATTAATAGACTACTTTGGAACAGAAGAAAAATCATATTTGTTCATAGGGAGAAGGCAATGGCAACCCACTCCAGTACTCTTGCCTGGAAAGTTCCATGGATGGCGGAGCCTGGTAGGCTGCAGTCCATGGGGTCACTAGGAGTTAGACACGACTGAGCGACTTCACTTTTACTTTTCACTTTCATGCATTGAAGAAGGGAATGGCAACCCACTCCAGTGTTCTTGCCTGGAGAATCCCAGGGACGGGGGAGCCTGGTGGGCTGCCGTCTCTGGGGTCACGCAGAGTCGGACATGACTGTAGCGACTCAGCAGGAGTAGCAGCAGAGTCGAACACGACTGCAGCAACTCAGCAGCAGCAACAGCAGGCTATCCCAGGCAAGAGCAGACAGAGCGATGTCAGAATTATGATCTCTGTTTGGAAGTGGGAGTGTCCTCAGCGTCACTGCTCCACAGGCAGGAGAAGCACTGCAGCATCTCCCTTGAGATGCTGGGAGCCAGCTCCATCTGAGCAACAAGATCTCAAGGCTCAGCCCAGAGACAGTGGCCTGGCTCACCCCCGTCTCGGCACTGGCTCCACTGCCGGCCCCCTACAGTCACTCTGCCCCAAGCATGCAGGGCACCTGAGCAAATAGCTCCTCTTCAAACCAAGTCCATAAAACAGCGTAATTAAGGGATTCCATCTGTCCCATCCCTGCCCCCAGCAGCCAGAGTCCAGATAAAGTTGAGACATCATTTCCACTCTATTGTTCTGGCACATGTTCAGTCACCACTGTGACAGCATCTGTTCACATGCATACATCTGCACGAGCAGTCCAAATGATCCCCTCGAGTCCCAATCACTCCTTTTTGTTCTTGTTGCTACAAAACGATGTAGTTTTGTACTGTCCTCCCTAATTTGCCTTTGCTCAGAAGACATGCTATTTTTCCTATATACCTTTGAAGACCAATATGATTTTCAAGTAATAGATAACAATGTTTTAGTAAAGAAATATCTCTTTGTCCTTTAGTTTTACTTTACAGTTTGAGTGGTTCAAATCTTTCATACACTTACTATCAGTTTTTAAGACAAGTGTAACAAAATCTCCCCGAAGATCTGTAGCTCTGGCAATTTCTCCTTGTAGGTCTTCTACTTTTGGCTTCACATATTTTGGTTTTTGTTTGTTTGTTTGTTTGTTTGTTTTCCAGTGAAATTTTATCATTTCACTTGTGAATTCTTTTTTTATTTTTTAATTGGAGTATAGTTGTTCTACACTGCTGTGTCAGTGAGTCAGCCATATTTATACATACATTCCTACTTCCTTGGATTTCCTACCCTTTTATGTTGCTACAAAGCACTGAGTAGAGCTGTGCTATACAGTAGATTCTGTGCTACAGAGTAGATTCTCATTAGTTATTCTACTCTATACACAGTATCAATAGTGCATAGATGTCAACACCAATCTCCCAGTGTATCCCACCCTCCCTGCCCCCATTGGTATCAACGTTTGTTCTCTACATCTGTGTCTTTATTTCTGCTTTACAAATAAGATTTACATCATATTTCTATACTTCACATAATATATGTTAATATACAATATTTGCTTTTCTCTTTCTGACTTACTTCACTCTTTATGACAGGCTCTAGGTCCATCCATGACTCTGCAAATGACCCAATTTCATTTCTTTTTATGGGTAATATTCCCATAAATATATGTGTATATATATATATACATGTATATGTGTATACCTATACATGTGTATATATGTTTCACATCTTCTTTATCCAGTTCTCTGTTGATGAACATTTAGGTTGCTTCCATGTCCTGGCTATTTACATATTTTAAGTTTATGCTACTAGGTTCTTAAAAGTTTAGACGTGTTCACTTCTCCTGCTGAATTGAACTTTTCCTGTTTCATGTATTTCATTTTACACTGATGAAATTATACTAGTCTTCTCCTGAATTGTCTGCTTTTCGTAATCTGGCTATTTCATCTGGAAGCTTTGCCACTTCAGTCCTGGGGCTGGTGCTCCTGTCGCTCTTGCCCCTTACAGCTTGTAACCACAGGTTTTATGTGATTTTGAGGTTTGTGAGATTATCATCAATGTCATTTAGTGTATGGGACTTTTCAGGCTTTGATTTAAGGAGGAATCTCATTATCCACGCTGTTAGGTTCCTGGGAGGGGTCATCAACTGGGACCTTCCTAATCAAATTCCAGGCTTATGCCTTTGGGGTCCCTTAGCAGTGAAGATAATGCTAGTGTAAAGTATAGATTGCAGCCAGACTGTCGTTGGAAACTCCTCGATAATGCTACTGCTCCTTCCTCCACATAAAGCAGGTGTGTCTACCCTCTGTCTTAGCCATTGACTGATCTCAGCCTTACATTACCAGCCCTTTCCTTGAGAAAAACATCTTTTAGAGCTTGTTTTGTGGAGATTCTCAGATTTTCCACCATGTGTGGAGTGGAAGCTTTTCCTCCTTGTCATGAACCCCATTAAGATGGAGGGAATCAGGTCATGCAGGATCAAGGCTTTCGCTGATAAAGATCTGTTTAGTCAAGGCTATGGTTTTTCCATGTAGTCATGTATGGATGTGAGAGTTGGACCATAAAGAAAGCTGAGTACCAAAGAATTGATGCTTTTGAACTGTGGTGCTGGAGATGACCCTCGAGAGTACCCTGGACAGCAAGGAGATTAAACCAGTCTAAAGGAAATTAACCCTGAATATTCATTGGAAGGACTGATGCTGCAGCTGAGGCTCCAATACTTTGGCCACCTGATGCAAAGAGCTGACTCATTAGAAAAGATCCTGATGCTGTGAAAGATTGAAGGTAGGAGGAGAAGGGGATGAATGAGGATGAGAGGTTGGATGGCATCACTGACCCAGTGGACATAAGTCTGAGAGAATTCTGGGAGACACTGAAGGACAGGGAAGCCTGGCGTGTTGCAGTCCATGGGGTTGCAAAGAGTCAGACACGACTTAGCGACTGAACAAGGATCAGAATATTCTCAGAGCAGCCAGGCTTGGTGCTTCATTATGTTTCCAATCTGTTGTTTTTGTCTCTGAGGATTTCTGCCATTTTCTCGCAGACTCAACTCTGCACAGAGAGCATATTTATATTTCATTTTCAATATCATGTATTACAAAGGTTATTTAGATAGTTAGTTTGCCACATTGCTGGAATATGAATTCTGATTGTGGTTCTCTCTGTTTTATTCTCTGTGCTCCTATATCTTAAAATTTTTTTTATAACTAAAACATACTATTATGATAAGAAAGTATTAAGCATAATGACATTTGCTTAATTGAGACATTCTCAGTAATTCCCTCTACTGGATAGACAGCATAGTAACTATGTAATCAGTGTAGTTCATATGTTCTTATACCTTTGCAGATGAATAAGTTCTTATTTCTTAATAATATATAGCCTAAGTAGTTACAGCATTAAATAAATATTAATATGTGGCAACCAGTAATAAATATTCTTATATACTGGCTTCTAATGTAGTCAAATATGAATGAATTCTTTTCTCTGTGAACTTTAAAAAAATGTTTTTTTCTTAAATATCTAGGCTGGTTGAAGGGTGTTTAGAAGCCAAGCACAGCATGAAATACTGTACATTCTTCCATGCCTTTAATCCTGTCATTTCCTACAAGCTTCCTTAAACACTTTATATGTCATAGGGATTGCTAGTAAGGATGCTTTTCTTGTGGTTCAACAGAAAACATTGTTATCATTTTATAAAACAGCTTTTGTGTTAGAAGTTCAAATTTTAGCTATTATGAAAAAATGAGAAAATCCAAAAACTCAAAAACCATTAGTTCATGATGAAATAATATCTCAGAAGTTGATTCACCAATGAAGCTCTCCTGTCTCAAAGTGTGAGGAGATGTGGTATTCCTGCTGTTTGATTTTATTCCTGGAGAAGAATTAGTAATAATGAAGTTAAGAAGAGGAATCCAAGTCCCCATGCTGAGGTGCTGCTGCCTCTGCTCTCTGAGGCTCAGAATGAATACACTCCTGTCTCCCCTTACCTTCAGATATACTTGCTGTTCCTCAGCTTACTGATGTGGGACAGCACAGAGCCTGAACTCTGAACAATTCTGCATCACTTCCCTTCACCATCGGGGTCTTCTGGAAGCCAGGTAACCCTCCTTAGCCTCAGAATGTATAGAGTTGTCATAATAAGAATATTTTTACTAAATGTGATACCAGTGCTTTGTAGAATATAAAAAGGCATTTAATGCAATCAGTGTTAATACCACAAGTCTTTCCTAGATACTAGAATTAAATCATAAATAGTGAGTGTTAGCTTTGTATGCTTTCACTCAACTTTTTCGGTCAAATCTACTACTGGTCCTTTTTCATTATGTGAAATGAGATAAGACATTACTACAGAAAGACCACCTCTTATGAAGGTGCTGAATAGCAATACAAATGGGCAACTGGATTTTATAGCCAAGATGAGGAGTAGTGGTTTAAAAACTGAATCTGACAATAATAGATGCAAAATTCCTCAGCTGTCTGAACTATATTCCTAGTAGTGAAACAGAAAGTATCGCTTTACTGATACAATTCTCATCTTAGGCTAGTATGAACTTTATTTGACTTTACTATGTATTATTTTACATCAGCAATATGAAATGAGTTATAATACATATCATTATACTAATACTGCTTAATTGATGCTTTTGAACTGCGGTGTTGGAGAAGACTCTTGAGAGTCCCTTGGACTGCAAGGAGATCCAACCAGTCTATTCTGAAGGTGATCAGCCCTGGGATTTCTTTGGAGGGAATGATGCTAAAGCTGAAACTCCAGTACTTTGGCCCCCTCATGCGAAGAGTTGACTCATTGGAAAAGACTCTGATGCTGGGAGGGATTGGGGGCAGGAGGAGAAGGGGACGACAGAGGATGAGATGGCTGGATGGCATCACTGACTCAATGGATGTGAGTCTGAGTGAACTCCGGGAGATGGTGATGGACAGGGAGGCCTGGCGTGCTGCGATTCATGGGGTCGCAAAGAGTCAGACATGACTGAGCAACTGAACTGAACTGAAATATGTACACATTCACACCATAATGAAATTTTACTTTTATTAAATTAGTATTTCTAGGCCACGTTGAATCACAGGTATTGACAAATTTATTCCATTAATGTTTAATACTAACAAGTTTTAAAAATCTTTCAGGTGTTTATCCCTGAGCTGTTCCTCCCCAAACTTAACAAATAAGTCTCATATTTCTGTTACATACTCACAGCAGGGTATCTGGTGGGTTGACCAATCTCTGTCCCAGCAAACCTTGTAATGTGCGTGTGTGTGAAGTTGCTTAGTTGTGTCTGACTCTTTGAGACCCTATGGACTGCAGCCTGTCAGGCTCCTCTGTCCATGGGATTCTCCAGACAAGAATTTTGGAGCAGGTTGCCACGCCCTCCTCCAGGGGATCTTCCCGACCCAGGGAACAAACCCACATCTCTTACATCTCCTACACTGGCAAGTGGGTTCTTTACCACCTGGGAAGCCTGATGAAAGGATAAGAAAGAACCAACCAGTCAGAGAAGCTGCCCATAGTGCAGCTAGTGGGATGACAAAGATCCAGTCACCTGTCAGCATGAGTGGGACACTTTTCAGGAAGGAAGACATACCTGAGTCATTCTCCTGAATGAAGTAGAAGAAATTACCTGACTTTCTATTCTTAAAAAATCTTTAATTTCCAATAAATATTAATCAGTGAATTTGCGAATATATTTTTACCATAAATAATCTATTCTAATTAAAACTGATAACTAATTTAACTTTGAAAGTAAACTGGACATTACTCTTAAAAACATCTTTGTGTTAGCTCTTATCACTCTCTGGCAAACACTAAAGAAACTATCACCCAGGAGGATATAATTAAACTTTCATCTCCTCCTGGACATTCTGCACAGCATTTGAATACCACTGGGTTCTGCGTCTCAGAAGACGAGCTTGCCCAACAGCTCTCTTGAGTGAAGAAGGCTTACACTAGATCAGTTATTTAGATTACAGTTATTTATCTGGATTGACAACGCTTATCAAATCAGTTTTAAAAACAAATCTATACTTGAACTTCTATTTTATGAATCTCAGAGATTGTTATCTTTGTCACTTTGAAAATCAATTATAAAATTTTAGGATATTAGCACAAACTTTTCCAATTATGGATGACACATTCAAACAGAAACATAGTCATAGCAATCCTAATCTTTAGTTAAATAGTACAATATGATAATGAATTGCCATTTTTAGGTAAAAGTTTCTGTTCTTATTGATCATTTCATAACATGACTCACATCAAATTATCTTGCTCTAAAGTGTCAATGTAGATAAAAATGAAAAATAATGAGCGTTGTTCAGACTGTGATGTGTTATATAATGCCCTATATATGGTTTCAATGTGGAGTTCAAGGTCAGGAGGGGCGGCCATGAGGAGATATCCCTCGTTCAAAGTAAGAGAAACCCAAGTAAGAGGGTAGGTGTTGCAAGAGGGCATCAGAGGGCAGACACACTGAAACCATAATCACAGAAAACTAACCAATCTGATCACATGGACCACAGCCTTGTCTAACTCAATGAAACTAAGCCGTGCCGTGTGGGGCCACCCAAGATGGACAGGTCATGGTGGAGAGGTCTGACAGAATGTGGTCCACTGGAGAAGGGAATAGCAAACCACTTCAGTATTCTTGCCTTGAGAGCCTCATGAACAGTATGAAAGGCAAAATGACAGGATACTGAAAGAGGAACTCCCCAAGTCAGTAAGTGCCCAATATGCTACTGGAGATCAGTGGAGAAATAATTCCAGAAAGAATGAAGGAATGGAGCCAAAGCAAAAACAATACCCAGTTGTGGATGTGACTGGTGATAGAAGCAAGGTCCGATGCTGTAAAGAGCAATATTGCATAGGAACCTTGAATGTTAGGTCTGTGAATCAAAGCAAATTGGAAGTGGTCAAGCAGGAGATGGCAAGAATGAACGTCGACATTCTAGGAATCAGCGAACTAAAGTGGATGGGAATGGGTGAATTTAACTCAGATGACCATTAGATCTACTACTGTGGGCAGGAATCCCTTAGAAGAAATGGAGTCACCATCATGGTTAACAAGAGAGTCCGAAATGCAGTACTTGGATGCACTCTCAAAAATGACAGTATGATCTCTGTTTGTTTCCAAAGCAAACCATTCAATATCACGGTAATCCAAGCCTATGCCCCAACCAGTAACGCTGAAGAAGCTGAAGTTGAATGGTTCTGTGAAGACCTACAAGACCTTTTAGAACGAACACCCAAGAAAGATGTCCTTTTCATTATAGGGGACTGGAATGCAAACGTAGGAAGTCAAGAAACACCTGGAGTAACAGGCAAATTTGGCCTTGGAATACAGAATGAAGCAGGGCAAAGGCTAATAGAGTTTTGTTAAGAAAATGCACTGGTCATAGCAAACACCCTCTTCCAACAACACAAGAGAAGACTCTACACATGGACATCACCAGATGGTCAACATCAAAATTAGATTGATTATATTCTCTGCAGCCAAAGATGGAAAAGTTCTATACAGTCAGCAAAAACAGACCAGGAGCTGACTGTGGCTCAGATCATGAACACCTTATTGCCAAATTCAGACTTAAATTGAAGAAAGTAGGGAAAACTACTAGACCATTCAGGTATGACCTAAATCAATTCCCTTATGATTATACAGTGGAAGTGAGAAATAGATTTAAGGGACTACATCTGATAGAGTGCCTGATGAACTATGGACAGAAGTTCATGATATTGTACAGGACACAGGATTCAAGACCATTCCCAAGAAAAAGAAACACAAAAAACCAAAATGGCTCTCTGGGGAGGACTTACAAATAGCTGTGAAAAGAAGAGAGGTGAAAAGCAAAGGAGAAAAGGAAAGATATAAGCATCTGAATGCAGAGTTCCAAAGAGTGGCAACGAGAGATAAGAAAGCCTTCCTCAATGATCAATGCAAAGAAATAGAGGAAAAGAACAGAATGGGAAAGACTAGAGATCTCTTCAAGAAAATTAGAGATACCAAGGGAACATTTCACACAAAGATGGACTCGATAAAGGACAGAAATGGTATGGACCTAACAGAAGCAGAAGATATTAAGAAGAAGTGGCAAGAATACACAGAAGAACTGTACAAAAAAGATCTTCATGACCCAGATAATCACGATGGTGTGATCACTCACCTAGAGCCAGACATCCTGGAATGTGAAGTCAAGTGGGCCTTAGAAAGCATCACTATGAACAAAGCTAGTGGAGGTGATGGAATCCAGTTGAGCTATTTCAAATCCTGAAAGATGATGCTGTGAAAGTGCTGCACTCAATATGCCAGAAAATTTGGAAAACTCAGCAATGGCCACAAGACTGGAAGAGGTCAGTTTTCATTCCAATCCCAAAGAAAGGCAATGCCAAAGAATGCTCAAACTACCGCACAATTGCACTCATCTCACATGCTAGTAAAATAATGCTCAAAATTCTCCAAGCCAGGCTTCAGCAATACATGAACCGTGAACTTCTAGCTGTTCAAGCTGGTTTTAGAAAAGGCAGAGGAACCAGAGATCAAATTACCAACATCCGCTGGATCATGGAAAAAGCAAGAGAGTTCCAGAAAAACATCTATTTCTGCTTTACTGACTATGCCAAAGCCTTTGACTGTGTGGATCACAATAAACTGTGGAAAATTCTGAAAGAGGCGGGAATACCAGACCACCTGACCTGCCTCTTGAGAAACCTATATGTAGATCAGGAAGCAACAGTTAGAACTGGACGTGGAACAACAGACTGGTTCCAAATAGGAAAAGGAGTACGTCAAGGCTGTATATTGTCACCCTGCTTATTTAACTTCTATGCAGAGTACATGATGAGAAACACTGGGCTGGAAGAAGCACAAGCTGGAATCAAGATTGCCGGGAGAAATATCAATTACATCAGATATGCAGATGACACCACCCTTATGGCAGAAAGTGAAGAGGAACTCAAAAGCCTCTTGTTGAAAGTGAAAGAGGAGAATGAGAAAGTTGGCTTAAAGCTCAACATTCAGAAAACGAAGATCATGGCACCTGGTCCCATCACTTCATGGGAAATAGATGGGAAAGAGTGGAAACAGTGTCAGACTATTTTTGGGGGCTCCAAAATCACTGCAGATGGTGATTGCAGCCATGAAATTAAAAGACGCTTACTCCTTGGAAGGAAAGTTATGACCAACCTAGATAGCATATTCAAAAGCAGAGACATTACTTTGCCAACAAGGGTCTGTCTAGTCAATGCTATGGTTTTTCCAGTGGTCATGTATGGTTGTGAGAGTTGGACTGTGAAGAAAGCTGAGTGCCAAAGAATTGATGCTTTTGAACTGTGGTGTTAGAGAAGACTCTTGAGAGTCCCTTGGACTACCAGGAGATCCAACCAGTCCATTCTAAAGATCAGTCCTGGGTGTTTACTGGAAGGATTGATGTTGAAGCTGAAGCTCCAGTACTTTGGCCACCTCATGAGAAGAGTTGACTCACTGGAAAAGATCCTGATGCTGGGAGGGATTGGGGGCAGGAGGAGAAGGGAACGACAGAGGATGAGATGGCTGGATGGCCTCACCTACTCGATGGACATGAGTTTGGGTGAATTCTGGGAGTTGGTGATGGACAGGGAGGCCTCGCATGCTGTGATTCATGGGGTTTGCAAGAGTCGGACACGACTGAGCGACCGAACTGAACTGATATATGGTTTCTTTTTATTTATTTATACTGGCAAATTAAAGCAGATGAGAAAAGGGAAAAAAAATTCTCTTTTGCCTTTGTCCACTTTCAGCTGGTTGTAACAACTATTAAAATGTTTTCTATTTTGGTATGTACATAAACATAGCTCGATATTTCACAAAAACATTGAAGTATCTTACAGTATGGCCTGTTCATTATAACAAAACATTAAAATGTCAACACATTTGTAACATGAAAGTATTTGAGAAGTATTAATACATAAAAGGATAAATTTAAAAAATATATTTAGCTAAATATAGCCCAATGTATTTGTCAAGTTCTGTGTCTAACGTTATGGTTGTTAAGCAAAAACAGTGATACATTTTTAATTTTACATAAAAATTACACTTCAAATATCCTGATTTATATAATTCTAATTATATATATCCTGAAGAATGTAATTCTCCAAAATTGTAGGCTGATTATTGTTTTTCTCTTTTGATGTGCATGTGTTGTGTCTTAGTTGAGATAAGCCTGGTTGATGCTGCCTTGAAAGAAAGATGCCCACAGAAGTTGCAGGTGGAGTAGGTGGAGCTGTCTGGCAGGTGGGCTACAGACTGTGTCAGAGAAGATCCAGGCAACTGCCCTCTGATTGCTGGAATGGGAGACAGACCAAACGCAGGTGGGTTCTGCTGTCTGTTTTCCCTCCAGCATCATGGTCACTGGCAGCGCCACAGGTGAATCGGACAGGGTCTCCTGTGACATGCAGGTAGCTGCGGGTCAGGCAGTGACATCCCCTTGCTCCTGGGGTATCCCCTTCCTACTGTTCTCAGCTTTGTCAGGAAACCACCTCACTCCTTGTTTGTCAACGCCACAATTATCTACCTGCTTTGTGCTTCTCATTTTATATTCTAAGTGCCAAAGACTGAAGGTGGACAAATGAAAAAGCTCCCCTGGCTCCAAATTAAACTCTTATTCAGTTCAGTGGCTCAGCCATGTCCAACTCTTTGTGACCAGCATGCCAGGCTTCCCTGTCCGTTACCAACACCCGGAGCTTGCTCAAACTCATGTCCATTGAGTCGGTGATGTCATCCAATCATCTCATTCTTGGTTGTCCCCTTCGCCTCCTGCCTTCAATCTTTCCCAGCATCAAGGTCTTTTCAAATGAGTCAGCTCTTCCCATCATGTCGCCAAAGTATTGGAGCTTCAGCGTCAGTCCTTCTAATGAATATTCAGGACTGATTTCCTTTAGGATTGACTGGTTGGATCTCCTTGCAGTCCAGGGGACTTTCAAGAGTCTTCTCCAACACCACAGTTCAAAAGCATCAGCTCTTTGGCACTCAGCTTTCTTTATGGTTCAACTCTCATATCCATACATGACTACTGGAAAAGCCATAACTTTGACTATACGGACTTTGGTTGGCAAAGTAATGTCTCTGCTTTTTAATATAATGTCTAGATTTGTCATAGCTTTTCTTCCAAGGAGCAAGTGTCTTTTAATTTCATGGCTGCAGTCACCATCTGCAGTGATTTTGGAGCCCAAGAAAATAACGTCCCTCAGTGTTTTCATTGTTTCCCCATCTATTTGCCATGAAGTGATGGGACCAGATGCCATGACCTTAGTTTTTTGAATGTTGAGTTTTCAGTCAGCTTTTTCACTCTCCTCTTTCACTTTCATGAAGAGGCTCTTTCATTCCTCTTCATTTTCTGCTGTAAGGGTGGTGTCACCTGTATATCTGAGGTTATTGATATTTTAGAGACACAGATTAATGCTGAACCAGGTCAGGGCAATGTCATTGCACAATAATCTGAGGAGCTTCTTGGGAGCAGAAGGCTGCACAGAAGATGCACTCCTGACCCCAGTCTTCCTGGCCCACAAAACTCAAAACTCGCACATCCCTTCCTCCCAAACAACCCAGTTCAAAGGGATTATAGATTTTCTGGTCTAAGTGAAAATATAGAAAAGGTAAAATCTTAATGCTGTAACTTAAAATTAAATCCTATTTCATGCTTCCAAAAGTTCAATGGCAAAACACTTTAGATTATTTTCAGATCAACTCATAAATATTTATACTGATGCCAAAACTTATTCCTGGAATTCCCCCCAGAAAGTGGTATGTGGTATGCCCTGGCCTACATAATTTATCAGTGATTCCATCTGTACTCCTTCCATCTCCTTTGGGTTTGTTTTGCTGCTCAATATTCAGTCAAAAGAATATAATTTGGTAAAACAGGCCCATTTGAAAGAAATGCCTATACAGAATTTTTCATCGAGAAATCCCTGTTCATTTGTTAAGCTGTTTCAGCTCTTTCTCCCTCTTTCTTTCTCTTTCTCTCTCTCTTTCACACACACACACACACACACACACACACACACACACACACACACACACACCATGGTCTATTTCCTTCTGGAAATGTCTACTAAAGGTCTTCTCTGCATGAGGAGACACTTGTTCCCATGGCACATGTAAGGATGTTCAGGTCGTACATTCTGACAGGGAAGAGGCCCCCTGTGCACACCACAAAGACCAAGGGAACATGTGCCAGGGCCCACAAAACCAGCACAGGCAGTTCAGAGTAAGTAAGTAGTTCGGAGTAGAATTGTCCCAGATGACAGCCATGTAGAAGGCAGCCCTGAGAAGTTGTTCACCATCAGACAGGTGGCCAGGACCTGGTGGAGCCACATCACGTGCTCTCTGACGGAACAGTTCAGAGAACTTTCCAACCAAAATCCCTGTTCAGATTGGTCAGCCTGATTTGAAAACACAGCTGCTCAAAGGAGGTAAACGGAGCTTTGAATTCCAGCCATCACACCTCCTCATGGACAGACCGTGTCTAACCAGCCCCACCCCACATCCTGTGCAGAGTCCAAATTCCTCTGCTACCCAATGAAGAGGCGATGTGGCAAGACGTGAGTTAGCCATCTCACACCACTGCAGCGCCTTGCGACAGAAAATGAAACACTTCCCATTTTTCTTACAGTGAAGCACTAGCTCCTCTCCCTCGTGTGTCTCTCCCACCAGCCCATGACTTGCTGGCGGGGAGGGCAATGCATGTTTACTTCCACACCACGCATCACTCATGTGCTCACAGGATGCTTGCCTGATGAATGCCCAGTGGGCATGGAGTGATTCTGTCACCGCCTCCACGTAACCCTGCCACCCAGCACCAAGTTCTCATCGCTCTGTAGAGACGCGTTTCTCCTCCAAGTGGATTCCATTACTCAGGTTGGATAGAATCCCTGTCATTCATGGGGGGGATATAATCTGCATATCTTTACTGATGGTTAAAATGGTCCCTTATCTGGAACCGGATGGATACAGAAAGAGGAGTGTTACCCAGGCAACGGAGCTGCTTTGTTTGAATGGCTTTCTTTATTATCACAATGGAAGTTAAAAGATACAATGTTGTGTAAATTACTGAGTTCACGTAAATAAGTGTAACGATAAAGAGAATGAGAAAAAAACTACCGCTTTTAAGTGAAAGAACATTTCTGGACTTCTTTCATAGTTGTTTGGGTCGTATAATCCATTTATGTTCATTAAAAATTATTAACACCCTTGAATAAATTCAGGAGTTTATCACAGTACACATATTCAATCTGATGTTTATTTTTTTATTTGTTCATTTTCCACGTCTCCTTTTGAAATGTGAGCATCTTGAGAGAAGAAGCCTTGCTGATCTTGTTCACAGAAGTTAACTCCTATTCTAGGAATTCAGAAAACATAAAATAACAGGGAAATAAATTTTGAGACTGACTGTCTGCCACTAGGTAGCA